>NW_021605171.1:309733-462843 GCF_004785775.1 Grammomys surdaster | reverse complement strand
GGAGGGAGGGAGGGAGGGAGGGAGGGAGGGAGAGAGAGAGAGAGAGAGAGAGAGAGAACAAAACCAACAACATGTGCCATAAGTTAGAAGGAAGGAAAGGACACTAAGGAGAGGAAAATTCTGTGAGCTGTGAGCTTGGAAGCCCTGTGCTTTCACTGGGGGAGTTAGCTACCTAACTCTCACAAACAAACCGAAGAGCAAAGGAGCACACACTCACTGCCCATCTCTCCATAGCTCCTCCAGGACTACAGAGAGCCTAAGCACTCACACAGTTAGATGGTAGGCGGTTTCTACAGACTGCAGACCTTGTTATCTGCTCTTGACACACACTTTTCACAATGTATCTGCACTACCCTCATTCAACACTGATCTGTGGAAAGTGATTTCAGAACTATTTTACAGGCGAAGACATAAAAACTCAGAAATGGTAAGGACCTCATCCAAGTCCATATATGCAAATTAGGTAGTTTCATATTGAGATTTTGAAAAAAATAGAGGCGAAAAAACACTGTAGCAGTGTTAGATAGATATCAGGAAACTGATCCTTCACAAAGCAGAAGGAAAGGCTAGAAGAACACATGCTAGGCTGAACCCCCAGAAAAGGCACCAGACACTGCCCTAGATCAGCAGGCTGGACTGCTATGCCAACTGCTGACTCACAGGACCAGACATCTCCATCTACAACGGTGGCTTTGAGTGTGTAGCAGGACCCTGGGTGATCCTATTTTCAAGCCTTTAATCCACTCTCATCTTGAATCTTATATGAATACATCTCAGTGGTGGGCTCTGATGCACACAACCAGTAAAAGGGACTGAGAAAGGTGGCTCTGCCTTTCAGACTCCGGATTCAGAAAGAATGTGGAGGGAGGGACAGCTGCTGCTGAGTGACATTCTACCTGTCAGTCTGCCCTCCGACAGGCCAGCCATCTGCTAAGAAGCCTCTCAGGAGATATCAATGGTGGAATCTCACTTCTCACTTTATTTGTTGTTTTAGTATCTCTCTGGAGTAACCCAGTAGATTAATTCACTACTCCGTACCCACTTACCCTGGCAGCAGTGAAAAGCTAAACCACTACTGGGCCTCGCTGGCACTTTCCCCGTATGTGCTTTGACCCTACGAGCTTCTGAGCTTCATTAGCCACTTTCAGCTCTCCCATCGAGCATGCAGATCTGCCACCACAGTAGCTAATGTGAATGGAGTGGTGACTTAAGTCAGGCATTTTGTAAATGCTACCGGGTGTTAGTGCTCGTGAAATCCTCTCTGCATGGAATTGTCAGGATTAAGTTAAAGAACACAACTATTTGTCTCTTTGTGCTGAGGGTAGAGCAGTGCAGTTATCACCATCTGGGCCGGGACACTGGAACCTGGCTCTGATCTGACCATCTGAACTGCACCCCAGGCCAAGTGCCTCAGTTTGCTTCTGTGCTTCAACTTTATCACCCCCAAATCACAGAAGCCATTGATTCATTGTCTCCTTAGCTTCCCACAGGTTAGACAGCCTGTGATCTGGGCTCACCATTTTCTCTGCTGTAGCCCCAACACCTATTTCATTGACTGGCACACGGAAGCTTCAATCCCTGACTACAGGATGCTGGCACTAGCATCCTTGGGAGTTTATAGCCAGGCTGAATCTCCTGTGATGAAGATCCTGGCAGGTGTGAGCTCCATCACAGATACAGTGACATTATTGACCTCCTTAAGGGTTATTTTGTAAGATGTCAGGGAATAACCTTCTCTTGAGGAATAAACTCTTAGGAAATCATATAACTCAGGCCTGTTCCTACATGGCTGCCATGGGAGACAACAGAGAAGCAGTGCCTTTCACAGTTGAGGTTCACTAGATCCCCAAATGAATACTTCCTAAGAAATGTTCTCCTCTATACCTTGCACTTTAGCATCTCAAAGGGTCTTCAATCTATGTCACATACTGATGGGTTCAAGAACCAAGTGCCTGACCAGGATTTATTGTATGGGAAAGGGTCAGCTGTCTGGAGTTTCTGCCAGTGAGGTTGTCCCTCATGCCCTGAAGCATTACCTCACCTCTAAGCCTTTGGGCAGACAGTACTGCTGTTACACTGTCATGTGACATGTGTGGACACTGGCAGCAAGCAGAGCTAAAAGGACTTGCTCACAGCCTCTCGTTTAAGGGTTTGATCTAAGACCTCTAACTTCAGGTAATGTGACAGGGCCAACAAAGGAGCCTGACCTCAGACTTCCATGACACTTTTCACATCCTAGTCTATAAACTGTGTCATAATGGCTGTACTGGCTCTGAGACAGCCAGGGCCATGCCTGTTCTGTTCACAGTACTGTCCCCAGCAGCAGAGCATCCAGGGGGTGAACAAGATGTAAACCTACTGTTTCTCATTGAAGGAATGCTGAAAGGAAAGAATGAAAGCCACAGGGATGGATGATGCAGGTTTTGTTCTTGGTGTGTAGAGAAGGTCTCACACTGCCCTAGCAGTTGGACAACTTACCTCCCTGTGGTCTCTACTTTCCCACAAGTACCCTTCTTCACAAAAGGATCAGATTTTTCCTTTTTGGATTCAGGGAGAGGGTTTGGAGACTGTCTCACAGTGTAACTCTAGCTGTCCTGGAATTCTTTATGTAAACTAGGTTGGCCTTGAGCACGCAGAAATCTGCCTGCCTCTGCCTCCTGAGTGCTGAAATTGAAGGCATGTACTACCATGTCCAGCTAGATTCATTTGTCTTAAAACGTGCTTCTCGGGAAGAGGAGGATGATATAATCAAAATAGATCTTATGAAGTTATCAAACAATAAATAAAAAAACATTATTTTAAAATAAAACATCCCCTCAGCATGATTGGGTCCTGTGGCAGGAAAGTTGGATTGTTGAAAATGTCCTGGGGGACCCTGCCTGCCTTATGTATCTGCTCTGAGACCTTTGTCTACCCCATCATTCCGAAGCCCTTGACAGCAGGCATTCTGGACCAGCTCACCACTCCTAGACTAATCTGTCATTTCCAGTCACATTCCAATCCCACGCTCTGATTTGTGAAGGACAGACATCAGCTTACCATCCATGGTCCCAAATTCACATCACATATTCCTCGTTTTAAAGTATATGATCCAATCAATTCTTTTACATCATTATACTCACAATCTTCTGCAATTATCATCCAGTTTCAGTGCGTCCATCACCTCCAAAACGGACCCTGGACTTGTGAAGCTGCCAAGCTCCAGTTCCCCTTCCTAGTCCCTGACTTTCAGCTTCGTGCCTCTGTAGACCTCAATGCAAACTCCATATAACTAACTGGTCTTACAGGTTTCCATCCAAAGCTCACCTCTTTTACCATCTTGCTAACTGTGTTAGATTACTCTGAGCACCTTGGTACACTATTCTGAAATGCTTGCAGATGATACTCCACTCTTGCCTCTATTTTTTTTCTTGGTCTTGTCGGCAGACAGCTTGATGCTAGTTCCATTTACAACATCTACTGTATCAAGGCACAAAAGCTTCTCACACAGCTGTGCTGAATACACGGATAAGGTGGAGGTTCCGGTACCTAGACTTCAGGCCTGGCTCTGCTGCTTTCCAGCTGAGTGAGCATGGGAAAATGACTTAACTTCTCTATGCCTCAGATGCTTTTCTGCATTATAATGTCAGCAGACTACAGGCTGGAAAGCTGTGGTGAGGAAAGACACGTGAAGAACTTCCAGTGCTCAGTAATGTTTCATAAATATTAATTTGATTAGTTCTTGTTTATAAAAATAACTATCATGATGATATACGTCATTTACAATAGGGGCTCAAGCATATGATGTGGATTATAGAATAGGTCCTCATGAGATAGTACCTCATGCTCTGAAATTTGTGATCTCACTTTAAGAGGCAGACATTGAGCACTGCTCTCTTTAACTTCTGACATTCTTGGCTCAACTAAGCCGTTGGCTAAAGAAGATAGTTGGAATGTTCTCTGAAAGGCCTCTTGCTATACAGGCAGAAAGCTTTCTTTGTCTTGATCTGTGGGGATACTGGGCTGTCTTATCCTAAGTGATCAGATGTTATATGGAGAGAGTCCCAGCAGGCATATGTGAACTATAGATTTTGACCTTGACTCCAGGAAGCAGCAGGAGTCAGTTCTGGAAAAAGCTGCTTGTCTCTGTAATCCTCATTTTCTTATGAATAAAGTAAGAATAGAAAGAGATGTGCTGGGAGAATTTAATGAAGTCATAGAGCTGAAGCAAATACAAGACGTGTCGTTAGGAAATTTTCTTTTTTTCTTCTTTGAACCTTGTGTTACTCATCTGTAGATGACGTTAGAAATCATCTGCTTGGTAATTCATGAGGTTCCTTCCAGCTTAAAAATACACTAAAATGTATTAGGCTTCATTCATTTAAATATGTATTTTCCTATGTTTATGTATGAGTGTAGGTATATGCATATGCTTGTAAATGCTACTAAAACCAGAGGAGAGTGTCAGATCTCTTGGAGCCAGAATTAAAAGCAATTGTGAGACAATCAATGTGGGTGCCAAGAACCAAAGTCAAGTCCGCTGGAAGAGCAGCAAGTAATAGTGACTGCTGAGCCATCTCTCAAGCCCCTATTTTCTTTGTTTGTCATGTGCACGCACGCCTCTGTTTATGCTCATTGGTGTGTGTAAACTGCAGAAGTTTGAGTAGAGGTCAAAGGACAACCTTAGGTTAGTTCTTCACCTTCCATCGGAAGATCAGAGTCTCTTCTGTTGTCTTCTGTTGCTTATGCCAGTCCTGTGTCTGCCTCCCACCTCACTGGGGGAAGACTGAGATGGGAGATGAATACCATTCTGCCTGACTTCCCTGGGAGTTCTGGAGACTTGTTCTTCATGCATCCATGATAAGTGATTTATCTACAAAAGCCATCTTCTCTCCAGCCCAAGTTACTTATGAAATAAGATCAGATTTGTAGCCCTAGCTGACCTTGAACTCATTAGGCAGCCCAGGCTGGTATTCAACCAGGGGTCCTCATGTTGCACCTCCACAGTGCTGGAATTACAGGCCTGTGTTACCATATTAGTCATAGAGATTCTGAGCCCAAATCATCAAGCTAACCTGCTTCTGACTTCTTGACATAATAAATGCTTGTTGTTTAAAACCAAACATCCAAACAACAACAAAAGGGCTGGAGAGATGGCTCAGCGGTTAAGAGCACTAACTACTCTTCCAGAGGTCCTGAGTTCAATTCCCAGCAACCACATGGTGGCTCACAACCATCTGTAATGGGATCCAATGCCCTCTTCTGGTGTGTTTGAAGCCAGCTACAGTGAACTCATATAAATAAAAATTAAAAAATAAAATAAAAAAAGAACAACAACAAAAATAACTAAATTCTGAGGGTAATTTGCTATGTAACAACAGACAGTTGATTCAAGCTCCCAGTCCAGCACATTGTTATTGTGTGCACTAAAGCACACAAATACTCACAGCACATAGCACATAGGTTTAAATTAAACCCAAGTTCTCTATGAGAGCAACAAGTGCTTTTAACTGCTGAGCCAACTCTCCAGCCTGTCATGTAACTTTTAAAAAGAAAAAAATGCTTTTAGGGAATTTGTTTAATTTCCTGGAATTCGGAATGAAAAGTCGTGAATTTGGTTTGGTGAAACTGGTCAGCAGGTAAAGGCACTTGCCACCAAACCTAGCGACCTAAGCTCAGCCCTCAGGACCAATGTAATGAAAGGGAAGAACCAACTTCTGAAAGCATACAGTCATGGCACATGTGCTACCCCAACACATTATGCACACACAAAACTTATAAATAAAGAGAAAAAATTGTGAATTGGGATTATGTGAAGCAAAACACTTGAGGGCAATTTTATCAGTTCACTGTGCTCACTAGAGAATTGCTGATTTGGGCAAACAAAGATGTGAGCTGGGTAGATTCACTTACAAAAATACTTATGGGCTAGAAAGAGGGCTTAGTAGGTAAGAGCACTTGCTATTTTTGCAGAGGATAGGGGTGCCCAGCATCCATGTTGTTAGCTCACGATCACCTGTAACTCTGTCTCTAGTGGACCTGACATCTGACAGCCACAGGCACTTGCACACAAACACACACACACACACACACACACACACACCTTTTTTTTTTTAAAAAAATCCTTAATGTTTTTATATTGACATTTCCTGACTACCTTGCTAAACTATACACTTAGCACACATGAACTTCTAGCCAGAGACAATCTGGGAGCTTAGCTGGTTAATGTTACAAGTGGGAAACAGAATTGGAAGTGGGTATAATTAAGGTTCCCAAGCCTTGCCTATTCCTCCTGAATCAGAAACTCAGGGGTGTGCCTAGGAACAGCAATGGCTTGGACTGACTGTAAGCTGAGTTTCTATAAAGATATAATACCTACTTCTTAAGTTATTGGGAGGATCAAAGGAGATGAAGTTCATGGCACAGAACCTTGCTTAAACATGGCTGTGCATTGGATTGTATAACCAAGGCAAACTCCAAGACTCCAGGGACAGTGCACCTAGAAATGCACAGCACTGTCCTTGATGTTACCCAAGGCCATGGTGGGAACACTGAAAAGCAGAGGGGCAGTTGAGTGTGACAAGTCATGCCCCAAGGAGATAACCCAGGAACCTTCTTATTAAACGCCCAAGTAGATGCTTTTCTTACTAGACCTATTTCACAGACGTGCATGGGGCAGGTAAATAGCATTTCAAAAGTTGTGAGTTACAGGTGGCAGAATGAGAATCAAACCCAGGACATCTGACTCCAGACGACCACAGTAATTTGTACTGGTAAGTTATGCTAACCATCAGATAAGACAGAAGGAGCCCCATGTCCTAAAATGTCCTCCACTCTGAGGATAAACGCTCATGATGAATGGCAGACCTAGCAAACTAGTGCCTCAGCTTTCATCAGGGTGAGTTTACATGAAATATGGACAGGGGACGGAAGGTTCAAGAGCCATCGAGGGCCGGGAATGTAGCTCAGTGGTAGAGAGCCTGTCCAGCAGGTTCCAGGCCACAGGCTCAGAAAAGTAAATAATAATGGCAGGTGAGTCTACTTCAGTTTGCTTGGGCTGACTTCTGGTCTACAACCTTCACACCATCAGTTCCCTCTCCTCAGACTGCCTGGTCTATTCTTCTGGCCCAGCAACCTTCAGTATAGCCCTTTACATCCCAAAAAGGCCATCTTTGATTCTTCCTTTCAAAATAGACATGTCATATCATTCCCACTTTTGCTTATACTTTATAATAGCCTACTTAAATTAATGCCCTACAATCATAATTTGCAATCATCTGTCTGACTGCGAATTTTTAGTCTCTGCACTGCTCCAGGATGACAGAAATCATATCTATCTTTTTCCCTTAGGGCCTGGAGCAGCCCAGCCAGGCCTAGCAGTGGTGACAACACACTGACTCATATGTGAACATCATGGAAGCCAGGATGAACACACTAGTCTTCCCTCCCTGTACACGTGAGCACCTCTTATTTGCCCAGTGCCCTCTTGCCTCTCTGAAGGGGGTTTGCTGTGCTGAGGCAAGGGACACTCCAGCTCTGGCACCTCTCTGTGCAAGGCTGACTTCTTCAACCTTGCTCCAGGTCTTTAGACCAAAGCTCAAGCATCTTTTGTGAAAAAGGCTGCACCACGTGCAAACAGCAACCAACAGAAGACAGACAAGTAGTTCTGGATATCATGTTTCTAATCAGAACCAGCTTTGGAATGAAGTCTGGCAAGTCATACAGGCAGTGGCTTTCTGTTCCCTCTTTTTTTTTGAGTCAAGATCACGATATGTAACTCCGGAAGTCTCTATGTAGAACGTGATGGCTTTGAACTAGTAGAGATCTACCTGCCTCTGTCTCCCAAATGTCCTCCCAAACCTGACTCAACACCAGTGTCTTTAACTATTGTCCTAAAAATCTCTTTAAGTCAGTTCATTGACCTCATTGACATCTATGCATGAAACAGGTTAATTCTCCGCTGCGCTGGGAGGTGGAGACAAGTGATTACAGAAGATCGGCACACACAGCCTTCTGGCTGAAGCCAATCTACAATCCTGCTGACCTTAGCAAGAGAAAGATCTGTCAAAGCAGAATTGAGGAATTGGGAGTAACACCTTCACTGTAGTGTTTCTCTGTGGCACCCTGGGAAAGTAAATCTGATAACTCAGGCTGACTTCAAAGTGGCAAATGGTGTAATTCAATGAGGAAACCCAGCTGACATGATCATTAAAACAGCAGAGTCTCCCAGAAGGCAATCCCTGGACATACAATGCCAGCACAGTGCGAGTCACCAGAAAGCCTCTGGAGCAGGGATTTCCAGCCTGACAGAAACCACCCATCTGCAGTACAAAGGGAAAGGAACAGGATTATCCCAGGGCCCTCAGACTTAGCTTGTATCTGAGATTGGTGAGTAGTCAATTAAGGAGTTGCTTGGAATTTCACTTGATACTTGTACTTTCTAGCTCTGCGACACCAGGTAAGTCCCTTGGCTCTTCTGGTCTCTGCAGACATCAGGTATGCACTGAAATGCTTGCAGGCAAAACACTCATACACACTAAAACCAAGAAAAAGAAACAGAAAGGAAGGGAGAGAGACAGAGACAGAGACAGAGAGAGACAGACAGAGAAAGGGAGAGATGCATTTTCTTATCCGTGTGACTGTCAGCACGTCTGTAAGTATTTGTGCTCAGCAATCAGTGTCTGTAGTCACCCTTAGGCCTAGGAGTTTCATAACCCTCTACAGATACTAGAATTGTAGATGCTCAAGTCCCTTCTGTAAAGTGGCATAGCACTTCATTCAGCCAGTGCTCACCCTTCAGACACATTAACCATCTGCTTACAGAAGAACGTCAAGGAGTCTGTATGTGTTCAGAAAAAAACACATTTTTTTTTTCAAAAACTGTATGGGTGGTTAGATGAATTTGCAGATGAACAACTTATGAATACCGAAACCAAGTTTATTACTTGGAATTTTTAAAAATAATAATAATAGAACTGACTCCTGCAAGATCTTCTCTGACCTCCACATGGGCACATTCGCATGCCCGTGCACACACACACACACACACACACTAAACAAACAGATAAACGAATGCAATAGAAAACTAAAGTGTGTAATATAAAGTTCTTGTTCACAAAGATCTCATAATCCAATGGGAGAAAGCTACTACACAAAACCTCATCCTGGTCTGGAGAGATGGCACACAGATTAAGAGCACTGTCTGTTCTTCCAAAGGACCTGGATTCAAGTCCCAGCACCCACATGGCAGCTCAAAATTGTTTGTAACTCCAGTCTTAGGGGGATCCAATACTATCTCTGGTCTCCACAGGCACCAAGCAAGAATGTGATGCACTGACATACATGTAGGCAAAATATCCACACACATAAAAATAGAGCAAAATAAATTTTATTAAAAACCAAACCTCATTCTATGGTAGGTTAAAGTTATAAAAGAGACTCCTAGACTTAGCTGTAGGAAACAAGAAAATAAAGTCACAATCAAGCAGTGTTGAGAAGGGAAGGATGACTGGAGGTGGTGGCGTTGGCACCAAATCTTGAAGGATGAGGAAGAGCTGGTAGATAAGGAAGGTTCAGGCTCCCTGGGTAGTTGGAGTCACACCTATGCAATTTGGACTCCAGTGTCAAAAATGTATCCCCCTGTGTGTGACAATGTTTCCTGATGGATTATTACTTCCCATGGAACAGACTCAGCAAGTCTACGTAGATGACTAAACAGAAAGGTTTTCAACTCAGTGAGCCACAAGTCTCTCCCACGACTAAACTGTTTTAACTGTAGCAGGAAATTCACCAAAGACAGTTCCTACTCAAGTGGCACGGGTAGATACAGTGGACAGTTAGTACTCAAGTGGCACTGGTAGACACAGTGGATGGAAATTCACCAATGACAGGACTTAAATGGCACAGGTAGATATAGTGGACCAAAGGCTGAATTTGGCCTCTGAGACCAAGAGCCCAGAACATAAGGAAGCCTTTTGGTTTTCCAGGACCATAGTGTGGGGAATGGGGAATGGTGGTTGGGGGAACAATGCAGTGTGTGTGTGTGTGTGTGTGTGTGTGTGTGTGTGTGTGTGTGTGTGTGTGTGCGCGCGCGCGCATGCGCACGCATGTGTTATGCTACAGTGACAGCTCTCTGGTAAGCAACCTTGCACTTTCCATTGTCTATCACCTAAGGCTCTCTGCTTCTCCCTCTTCATGACCAGAGAGGTGTCCCTCTACAGTCCTTGTTTCTGTCAGATAGGATCATAGAATCTGAAGAAAACTGGAATGCCCCAAATACTTTCTTTTAATCAAAAAAGATGATAAGTGGACACCTAGTTAATATTGATATTGTTTCTCCCCTTCATTTGCTGCAGAGCACAGAGGACTAGGACCCAGGTACAGGAGGCTCGTCCCTCGATTCTCCTG
Organism: Grammomys surdaster; assembly: GCF_004785775.1. Classification (NCBI taxonomy): domain Eukaryota; kingdom Metazoa; phylum Chordata; class Mammalia; order Rodentia; family Muridae; genus Grammomys; species Grammomys surdaster. Next base: position 452,457 of record NW_021605171.1, on the reverse strand, counting down.
TGAAGAAATCATTCCTTGCTAAGCCCCGGAGTTGATCCCCAGTTACCCCACTCTTTCCCTTTTATGACCAATGTACTCTCCAGAAGCAAACTTCTACCTGGAATGCAGTAGTATCTTCACTAAGTATCTTATGGTATAGTGTTTGCTCATATAGACAAACTGGATGGGGATGGTCTAAGCAAGCAGCTCCTGGATCAGCTCCACTCCTTCAATGTTTGAGCACAAGAACACAGCCTTTGAAAATTCTCCTAGCCTCAACCTGCAGCAGCACCACTCTCCCATGTTCTCCCTGCTTTGTGGTGGGAGAAAGACAGAGGTGATCTGTGGTCGTGGGTTAGGCTACTTTGGTTATTCAGATGACAGGACCCGGATGAGAAAAATAAAGGTGACCTACTTCTAACTGTGAGCCAAAGTAAACTCCTTCCCTCCCTTCCATGGCTTTCGTCAGGTACTTAACCTCAAAAGGAGGAAAGCAAAGTATAAACCCAGTCAATATCTCCTTTATTTCTTTATTCTCTAGCATCATTTTCACAGTCAGATAAAGATTTTCTTGTTATACCAGCATTCCCCTTACAAGCTTTGAGAGAAAAAAAAGTTTCAATTAACATTACATCAACCTAAACATTCTTAAGTGTCCAAATTAGAATATATATGTGGGGTGTGTGTGTGTGTGTGTGTGTGTCCCTGCCCGTCTGTCCAGTACGTCTCCACCTCAAATTCCTTATGCTTTCCTTTTCCAACTTTTAATTCTCTTTCATTCCGTTTCTTTCCTTTTTTGAGTGAGAGGGTGAATGTAGTTCTATTGGATGCTTTTTCTTCTTTTTTATATTTATTTTAACTTATTCTGGTGTGCATGCCATGTGAATGCAATGCCGCTGGAGGCCAGAAGAGGGCACAAGATCTTCTGGAATTGGAATTAAGTTGGCATATTTCTTCTTTACTTTGCTGAAAGTAATTATCAGGTCTACGGGTTTTCTGGTGAAGTCTTTAGAGTTCTTTTAGTACAGGATCATGTTGTCTACAAATAGAGATAACTTTAGTTGTTCCTTTACTTCTTATTTCTACCTCAGACTTTAAACACTAGATTGCATAAAAATGGAAAGAATGAATAGTTCTCATTCTCGGTTTTAAAACAAACGCTTTCCTCATTTCCCTCTTTAGTATAGTCCTTACTGTGACTTTGTGGAGCATAGCCTTTCTTATGTTGGCGTTCGTTCCCTGGTTTTCATCATGTGTTTCCCATCCTTGAGTATTTATGTGCTGAATTCTACTTCTTGGTTTGCATATGTTGAACTATACTTCCATTCCTGGTTTGTTCGTTCTTTTTAATATGCTCTTTGTTTCAGTTTGCCAAAAATATATTGAGAATTGTTGCGTCTAGCTCATTGGGGAATTGGTCTGTAGTTTTCTTTCTTTACTGTGTCTTTATCTGGGTTTGGTGACAGAGTAATTCAGGGTTTGTGGCATGAATTTGTCAGTATTCCTTTCCATTCTGTTTCATGAAATAGTTGAGAAACATTGGTATTTGCTCTTCTTTAAAAGTTTGGTATAATTTAGTATTGAATCTGTCTCATTCTGAGCTTTTTCCTTGTTGGAAGAATATTTATTACTGCTTCAGTGCTGCTGGCTCTGTTGAAGTTTGTTTGTATCTTCCTGACTTGATTTTGGTAGCTCATATACATTAAGACTTTTGTCTACTTCTAGATTTTCAGCTTGTTTGAAATAAGTCTTCTTTTTAAAAACATATTTTATTTTTATTATTTTAAATTGTGTCTGTGTATGTGTGTGCACATAAGTATAGATGCTCACAGAGGCCAGAGGTGTCAGGGCCTCCTGAGCTTGAGTCATAGTGAGCCACCCAGTGTGGGTCCTAGGAACTGACCTCGGGTCCTCAGTGACAACACTATGTACTTTTAACTGCAGGGCCTAAAATAAATGTTTTCAAAGCACACTCAAATGATTGCCTAGATATTATTGGGATCTATAATAACCTCTCTTTGGTCATCTTTAATTTTATTAATTTGGTTCTCTCTCATACACACACACACAACACACACACACACACACACACACACACACACACACATATGGATCTCACTGAGATCTCACTCTGTACCCCAGGTTGGCCCCCAAATCATGAGAATACATCTGCTTCAGCCTTCTGAGTGCTGAGATTATAGATATGAATCACCATATCCAGGGTATTCTGTTTCTTCTGGTTAGTTTGCCTGTAGTTTTGTCAATCTGTGTATTGTTGTTGTTGTTTTGACAGAGTTTCCCAATGTAGCCCTGGCTGTCCTGAAACTTGCTTTGTAGACCAGACTGGCCTTTAACTCAAAGATCTGCCTCCTTCTTCCTTTTAAGTGCTGGAATTAGAGGTGTGTGCCACCATTTTCATCTTTATCAGCAAAAAGGCTAAGGAATAAAACTAACTGGGAATGGCATGGCCTTTTAGAAACTTCAAAGCCTACCCTCAGTGAGACACTTCCTGCAATAAGGCCACACCTCCTAATCCTTCCCAAACAGTTCCACCAACTGGGAACCAAGCATTCAGATATATGAGCCTAAGGATGTCATTCTCATTCAAACTACAATTTGATAGGCTGTTTTCTATCATCTTTGATTTTCAGTTGTGTAATCTTTACCAGGTGATGGATGTTTCATCAAGACAACAGTTTTTAATTCAGTCTGCTAGTCTGTATCCCTTTATTGGTGAGCTGAAGTCATTTACATTTAATGTTTCTTTTTGTTTGTTTGTTTGTTTGTTTGTTTGTTGTTTTGTTTTTGACAGGGTTCCTCTGTGTAGCCCTGGCTGTCCTGGAACTCACTCTGTAGACCAGGCTGGCCTTGAACTCAGAAATCCACCTGTCTCTGCCTCCCAAGTGCTGGGATTACAGGCATGCGCCACCACTGCCCGGTGGCCACATTTAATGTTTCTAATGAAAGACATTTAATAATACCTATAATTTTGCTGGCTGATTTTCTGTTAGGTTGTCCTCTGACTTCCACACCTGTACTGTGGCAAATAAATCCGCACATACACATCATACATACATATATACATATATACATACATACATACGTACGTACATACATACATACACAATACTACAGTTTAAAATTTTTTTAAATATAATTTAAAAGTAAGTAATAAGGACTTGAGAGATGAATGAGCAATTAGGAGCCTTTGATGCTCTTTCAGAATTTGGTTCCCAGTTCCTATGTCAGGTGGACCACAACTGGCTGTAATTCCAGCTCAAGGGCATCAATATCCTCATCTAGACTCTGACACACACACACACACACACTCACACACACATGTCATGAACATGCAGAGGCACACATCTATGATAGCATGCCTACTTGTGGAAGTCAGAGGACACTTTGGGGAGTTAGTTCTCTTGTTCCCTCTTATTGAATCAGGACTTTTATGTCCCCACTCCTTGCATGGAGGCAGGCTAGCTGGCCTGCAAAGCTTCTGAGTGATTCTCCTGTCCCACCTCTTGTCTCAAAGTAAGAGTGCTGGGTTAGAGATACGTGTCACCTCAGCTTTTATGTGAGTTCTTGTCATTGAGCTCATGTTATCAGGCTTGAATAGCAAGCATTTTTACCCACCAAGCCATCTTCCTAGACCAAGACATAATTTTCAAAAAATATGATAAAGTAAAAATATTGCTAAGCATACATTAAAAAATTAACCAAAAGTATCACAAAAAAAACCTAAAATAAATAAAGATGAGATAAATAAATGTTGGAACAGTTTCTTTCTGGATCTTCCAGTTCTGTGCATGGAGGGAGGTCTTTTGACTTGTGGACTCTTGTCTATCTTGTTGTTTTTGCTGCTGCTGGGTGTATATTGGACATATGACTGGGGTCACCAGAGTTGTCTTCACTTTGATAGTTTTCCTGCTTTTGGTACCAGGGCCTCTGAATTCTGTGGGTTGCAAAGTTTCACCCACCCTCCTAAAACTTCTCAGACACACTTTCTTTGGTGACTAATATTTTAGCTGAAGGGTGTCTCCTGGGTGCACTTAGAGTATGGAAAGTGATCTTAACACTGTGATTTGTACATATATAAGTACCTGTCTCTCTACTTCCAAGACTTCCTAAGCATCAGTCACTCTGCTGAAGGGATGAAGATACTGGCTATCAAGCACATATAGTTTCAGGCTATATCACAGTGAGTGACAGATTGGTGGATCCAGGCTTTGGTCTATGTGCCAGCCTTAGGCTCAAGTCCAGGGTTTTTTGTCAGTTGATGAGATCGGTTCCTGGCCTATTTTTCCCTATGTTCTTGCCCGCCTGAGCCAAGCCTCCCATGCTCTGGACCCCAGGGCTGCTCAGCATCCATCTCTCCTGCTCTCATAGCTGCCTATCTGGACTTTCCTACACCTAGATGCTGTAGATGATAAAACTGAGGATTCCTGACTTGTTCCCTACTTTCAACTCACTGCATTAGCTCGGCTTCTAAGACTAGGAGTCTCTTCCAAAGTGGTATGTGGCTGCTACTCTGAGTCAGAGAATAAGACAAAATTTCCTTCTACCACTGACCCTGACATGGAAGTAATTGCTGGATTTGAGGTTTGTGAGAACTCTGAGCTTGTCCTCAGTATACTATTACCCAGCATTCACCTGGAAATGGCTTCTGTCATCCTAGGCCCTCCAGGAGAAACTGTTGCTGAGGTGGTCAGCTCAGCTCAGGTTACTTCTGTGCATCGTAGCCTGTGTGTGCTCTTTTTCAGTGTTTTTAATTTCTTTATAGTTCTTGAAGCTCTTTCTCTATTTTCTCTCTAAAATATAGTTTCTCCTCCTCCTCCTCACCTTCTTTTTCTTCCTCTTTCTCCTCCTCCTCCTCCTCACCTTCTTTTTCTTTCTCTTTTTCTCCTCCTCCTCTCCCTCCTCCTCTCCCTCCTCCTCTTCTTCCTCCTCTTCCTCCTCCTCTTCCTCTTTTTTTTTTTTGTTTTTATTTTTTGAGACAGTGTTTCTCTGTGTAGCCAGGGCTATCCTGCAACTCATTCTGTAGACCAGATTGGCCTCAAACTTAGAGATTTCCCCTTTCTCTGCCTCCCGAGTGCTGAGATTAAAGGTGCACATCACTTCCACCTGGCTAAGTTTCTTTTCTTATGACTCTCACAGATAGGTTGTATTTTGTCAGCCATCTTCCCAGTAAGTCTCACCCAGTCCCCATTGCAGACTTGAAGCAGTCAGATGTTCCAGGTCACAGGCTGCTCTTCTTGCTCTGGTCATATCTAATGAGAACAAAACATTTTTTACATAGACTTTCTGGATCATAACTCATCCCCTTAGCTATGGGACCCATTGCTCGGATCAAGCCAGTTATTAAAGTTTCTTTGTCATTTTAAAGCAGTTTGTTTTATTGGAACATTTTTGGTATTTGTCCAATTTTCCTGGAAACATTCCAAAAGGAACTTTATCCATGTCAACAGCTCATGGATTCTACTCTCAGAATCTACCTGAGTTTTTCCTTGTTGAGCTAAGTAACCCCAGAGTCCCTCAACCATTAGCCCAGAAAAATGGGCTCCAACCTCCCTCCAGTCCTTCTTCGAGCTTCGGATCATCAGTGCTGGGAAGGAAAATAAATACCAAGCAAGCAGTCCAAGGACTGCCTGTAGAGGCCCCCTTCTGCTTTAAACACATGCTTTTCAGATTTTAAAAACAATTCATATTAGACTAACCATTTCAAATTAATTTTGTTGAAGAGAGCATAGGAGAAACAATTTCCAAACAGGGCCAGGGCTTTGTCAGTCAGAGCTGTTTTGTAAGATAAAGACACAAACTGGCCAACTGGCTGCCTGGAGAGAGGCCAGCTGGGGAGTGTGATCTCCTCCAGGGAATGACTCTAGCATGGCTCCTCTGTGGATCTGAGGAAGAAAAGAAAGCTTAGTTTGACCAGCAAAGGGGGGAGGGGAGAGGGAGACAGAAAGGGAGGGAGGGAGAGAGAGACAGAGAGACAGAGAGAGGGAGAGGGAGAGAGAGGGAGGGAGGGAGGGGGAGAGAGAGAGAGAGAGAGAGAGAGAGAGAGAGAGAGAGAGAGAGAGAGAGAGAGAGATCCATGGATAGGACTGCCTTCAGGACACCCAGTTACCAAAATCCAGGAATGCTCAAATCTAAATAGTTGTTATGTTGATTTACTATTCATATTTAGTAAAGATATCACAATCATAGGCCTAACTACATTTGTTGTTGCTTTATTTACTACAGCAAAGAATTAGGATCGATATAGAGCAGGTCACAGGTGGCAGCTCTGTACCCAACCCCAGAAAACCGAGAGAAAGAGGGACTCCCAGGAGCTTTAACTCAGGCAGCATCCCAGGTAAAGATGAATCACTCCTGATATCTGCTGTTAGAAGTTCTAATCCAGATGCTGGCCTCCGAACTTATACTACTCAGACCTTTGAAGGACCACTGACAAGAACATCAAACAGCTAGAGATTGACATCACTAATCTGAAGAAATCCCTCGTTTCACCGTCTGAAAAAACCTCCTAAAATCGCAAAGACCCTTATTGGACTTGATTTACTCTATTAAAATAGAAAAGGCTGTGTACAGCTCTTGACTGTGTACAGCTCTTAAAGAAGAAGGTTGCCTTTACATAGACAAGACAAGGAGGGTTAAAGAGAGCATGAAATAGGTAGTGAAGGCCCTAAGAAAAATCAGAAAGAAAGAGACAGATGAATGCTGGTACAAGAATTGGTTTTCAGCCTCTCCAAGGTTGTCAACCCTATTTCCTTCCATCTTGGGACCATTATTTGGGTTCTTTTTGCTTTTTTCTGCTGGTCCCTGGCCCTCAAATAGGCGGACTAACTCTGTGATACAACAGATAAATAATTTGATAGCAAAACCTACTCAGATACTTTATCATAAGTTTACTATGGAGGACCACGAGACTCAAGATGAGGTTGTTACTTTATACAGGGTGTTTTCAAAACCCATCTCCACCCAACCTAAAAGGGGGCACTTCTGCCCCTAGACCAAGCAGAGAGGGGCCACCCAGAACCCCCTCTGACAGGAGATCTGAATTCTTGCTTAGGCTGCGAGGCTAAGCACTGCAAGGGAATATAAATAAAAGATAAAAATATCTATCTGGGTTCTCTGAGGGACAAGCCTGACTGCATAAGGGTTGATGTCAAAAGTATCCCCTTTCCAGGAAAAAGACATCGGGACGGGTATGGCCCTCATGCCTCACTGGACAACGACAGGGGGACTGGAGCCATTACAAGGTCCCCTTCAAATACTGGAGGTCAGGCCTCTATCCCTGCCTTCGCAAGTTTAGAATTGCCACAGCTCTTCTATACTTAGAGAAGGGAGGAGATGTCAGGGGCAGCCCTGCTTACACACTGTAGGCCTAAAATCAGCCATAGGCCTAAAATCAGCAATAGGCCTGTCATACATGTATACTAACACCAAGTCTTGGGTCTCAGTGGAAAAATATTGAAACAGATGGCTATAAGCTAATGTCAACAGGCAGCTTTTGTGGAAATTTACCAGCCTGAGTAGTCATAGACTTTGTAAATAGGTAGCCTTGGCAGACAATACCAACTTAGATAAGGACAAGCGAGTCATAGGCAGAGTCAGAGTGAATTGTCCCCTGAACCTTCACCCAGCCGATACCCGGTTCTGAAGATATCTGTATTCCCCCTGAACACCCACACTCCAGTGTCATTCCCTTCCCCACATCCTGCCTTTCTGTGTTTATAACCCCTGTGTGAATTAATTATGATTTGAGAAAAAAAAATGATTCTTGAACAAAAAAAAAAAAAAATGGATCCTCGAAGGAAAATTCCTTTAAGTGCTGCCTGAGATTTGAATTCCAAATAAAAGTTCCTGATTTGACATTAAAAAAAAAGAATTAGGATCAACCTAGATGCCCATTGACAGGAAAATGAATAATAAAAATTTGGTACATATACATTTGGTGTACATATATGTTTGTATGATATATATATATATATATATATATATATATTATTCAGCTCTAAATAAAAATGTCATCACAAATTATGTAGGAAAATGGGTGCCCTTAGAATGTATAATATTAAGTGAAGTCACACAGAGAAAAAAAACTATATGTTCTCCATCATGTTGAACTTTAGCCAATAATATACATATATATGTAAGCAAATGTACATGTGGGTACAATAGAACATGTAGAAAAGAGAACCAGAAAGGGTAAATATTAGGCTGTGAAAATGAACTAAGTCTGGTAATAAGCATGAATAGAGGAGATAAAGCTAACGATTTTCTGGTTATAACTCCATCATGTAGTTTTCATTTTAGGAGATAAATAAGTGCATAAAAATATATTTGATAGTGAAAGTGGGAAATCCAACATGAAGCTGCACAGCTTCTGATCCTAACGGCTACTCTAAGTATATAGAAGTTCACTGAGTTATAGAGTCTTCAAGTTGGCTCTCGTTAATTTTGATATGTGTGTGTCAAGATATGGTGGTGTTCTGTGTGTGTTTGCAATATTTTTGTATAGTAAAGTTTAAAATAAGTAAAATATTTAATTATTTAAAATGTTCTATTACAGTTTTAGTGTGTGTGTGTGTGTGTGTGTGTGTTTGCTCATGCACAAGCACCTATGTATGGAGGTCAGAGGACAACATGAGGCAATCAGTTCTCCCTTCCACCAAGTGGATCCCTGGAACTGTAATCAGGTCATCAGTATTGATAGCAATCACCTTTGCTAGCTAAGCCAACTCTCCAGTCCCTCACTACTTTTTTGATGCATGGTTGGTTGAATGTGGAACAAGATACAGATAGCCAACTATAAGTAGTGTGGAATCTAGGGAAGAAAACCAACACCAAATCCAAAAACACGAGTCAAAATTCATCTCCTTCTCTCATGAGTACAAGGCCTCTTCTTTCTAAGATCACTGTCAGAAACCATGTGGCAGGTGCCTGTTAGCTCCTCTACTGCACAATACATTTCTGGTGTCACTTGCTTTGGGCTCCTCCCACTGCCCACCCCAGTGCTGAGAATGAAATGTAGAGCCCTCCACCTGCTAAGACTTTTGGCAACCGAAAATGACAGACTGACACACGCCACCATCTAGATGAGCCTTGAGAAGATCAAACAAATCTCAAATGGTCACACATCATGCAATCCTATTTATGTGACTGGAATTCCTAGTGGAATTAATGGAGTCAATTTCATTAACTTCCTAGTGCATTTCTTACCAGATGTTTGTAAGATACTTTCTTTCTCTTTCCAACAAAATAGAACCACCATTTGCAATGTACAGTTCTGAAGCATCCATTCATATAATTGGAATTTCTTCCACTTGTATGTGTTTTCACTCAGATTTTTAGCAGTTTTTTTAATATTTAAAAATGTTCTATTTTTGTTATTATTTGTGAGTGTTTTGCCTACATGTATGTGTGTGTACCACATAGTCTAGAAGAATGTGTCAGGTCTTGTGGAACTGGAGCTCCAGACATTCATGAGACATGTGGGTGCTGGGAATTGAACTCAGGCTCTCAGGAAGAGTAGCAAGTGGTCTTAATTACTTAATCTTGCTAAGACATACAAGTCACTTTTATTTTATGTGTATGGATGTTTTAGCTGCTTGTGTCTGAACCCTACACTTATGCCTGGTACCTGCATAGAACAAGACAATGAGTCTTCTGGAACCAGAGTTATAGATGTTTATGACCTTCCACTGTGTGTATACTAGGAAGTACACTCTGCAAATGTTCTTAACCTCTGAGCTATTTCTGCAGCCCTGATTTTTAGTAGTTTTATTAAGATATCATTTACAGGTCACCCACTTAGCACATACATTTCAAGGGCTTTGAGCATATACAAAGTTGAGAAACTTTCACCACAATCCATTCTAGAATATTACACTATTTGTACCCAGTAGCAGTCTCTCCCCACTCTCTGTCCTGTCCTACCCCTGACCCTATGACCCACTATTCTCTTTTCCATCTCAGGCATGAGCCTGTTTTGAGCATTTCCTATAAATATAATTGTATGATATGTGACCATTTGAAAGTGGCTTCTTCCACTTAGAATGGTCGTCTCAAGGCTTGGATCATTTAGATGGTAAGATGCGCCAGTCTGTCATTCCTTTTGGTTGCCAAACAGTATTCTGTTTTAAAGGTATATAATTCATTAGTTGGTGAACATTTAGATTATTTCCAATTTTAAAAATGATGTATTATTATTATTATTATCAGTGTGCTTGCTTGTGTGCACTCGTGCGTGCATCCATTCATACACATATGTGAGTGCACGTGTACATTCATGGAGATCAGAGGACAACTTTTAGGAGTCAAGCAATGGCTTCTACTTTTATTTTGGGGAATCAAACTTTGGTCACCAGTGCAACTTTAATTTTTTTTAATCTCGTTTTTAATTTTTTTAAAAATGTTTTAACCTCTCTGTTAGCCTACCACCCACCAGAAGTAGTGGGGGAAAAGATACCAAGAAAGTGGACCTGTTTAGAAAGGTTCTTTGGAGCAACTCCAATCCCTATTGTCTGGAAATCAGCAGTTTAATTTACAAGTCAGTAGCAACAGTTCAATCCACTTATAAATACTTTACAGATAGTCAGGATAGCAAACACAAATCAACATCAGTGATATTATCTAGCAGAGAGTGCCAGGTCAAGTCAACAGGAGGGTCTCAGAGGAACACCAGGAGTTCTCAGTTTTGCCTCTTTCAGGGACACATTGCATTGCTAGTTCTACCAACAAGCCAAGTTCAGCCTCTGTCACTACCCGTTGAGTCCTATTTATACCCTCCAAACATAACATGTCCTTCACCGGTCTTGTCTCAGCATGTGTGTTGGTTCAGCACGTGCGTCTGTCTCAGCTGATACCATTCTGTTCATCAGCCCAAGTCATAAGAAGTAACAAAAAACTACAACACATCACCAGAAGTTTTGGATGTGTTTCTCTCTATGGAGTCCCGAGTACGTGATGTAAGATAGACCAATATATGGTGTTGTTAGTAAAAGTCTTTTATTACTTGTCCTTTTGTCTGTTTGCTTTAACAGAACATCTTTTCTCCTGTGTCTGTTTTAACTAATCATTCCTTCACAAGTCTGTCCTAGTCTTTCACATGTGTTCACTTCAGGGAAACACTCCTTCACATGTTTGCCCCAACAAAACACCATCCAATTGACTTTCCAAAGACCCCTTAGGTTTCCACTTCACAGCAGGCTTGTGCATTGGGCGTGGTACCCACCTAGCCATTTCATCAGTCCTGTTTCCATTGTTAACTACTGTGAATGCTGCTGCTGTGAACAGGTGTATACAAGAAGTGTATCTTTACATTTCTCTTGTCTATTTAACCCATGGGTAGAATGTCTAGGTCCTACGGTAACTCATGTTTAACATTTTGTGAACTACCGTGGATGAACCATTTCCCATTCCCTCAAATAGCAAATGAGAACTGGGATTTCTGCATACCCTTGTTAGCCCATGTTATCTTCCTTATTATATTCACATTGTGAGTGTGAGATAGGCTCTCATTTTGCCTTCAACGTTCTTAGAGGCTAATGACATTGATGGTGGTTTCAAGTTGGTCTTTAGCTATTCTTACTCCTGCATTGATGAGTGACTTGTTTTTCATGTTCTCATGAGATTGTCTTTTTATTTGGCATTGTCTGGGATTTATTTTTTTAATAGCTTCTGAGGGTAAGTTTTTTATCTCCTACACGATGATTCCTCCCATTGTATAGGTATTGTTTCCTTGTTCTCATTGCATTCTTTGAAGCACAAAAGTAGTTGCTTTCTTTTCACTTTTTTCTTTTTTCCTTAGAAACATATTTTTTAGATTTAAAATTTTTATTTTATGTGTAGGCATGTTTTGCCTACATGAATGTGTGTGCACCGTGTGTTTGCCTGGTGCCTGCAAACATCATAGAAGGGCATCTGATCCTCCAGAACTGAAGTTATGGATGGACTGTGAGCCACCATGTAACTACTGAGAACCTAGTCCTGGTTCTCTGAAAGAACAAGGTCTCTTAACTACTGAGCCATCTCTCTGGCCCCTTCTTTAAACTAACATACTATCTTATTATGTTGTCAGGTTTGGTGGCAAGCTCTTGGGCTCAGGTGTTCCATCTCAGCCTACCAAGTGTCAGGACTAGAGGTACACACCACCATGCTAGGACGCAAATGTTTTTTATTTTTAACTTTTATGCATATTTGCATGTGTCTCTATGTATATGCCACCTATGTGATATGACTGCAGAGTTGAGAAAAAATACATCAGATCTCCTGGAACTGTAGTTACAGGCAGTTGTGAGCCACCCAATGTGGATGCTGAGAAGCAAACTCAGGTTCCCAGGAAGAGGACCTTCTCTACTGTGTCATATCTCTAACCCTAAATGTTTTATAATAAATTCTATGGCAGCTCAACAAGAATTAAATTTTTCAATTACATCAATAATATAAGAAAAGTCTAGCTGGGCGGTGGTGGCGCACGCCTTTAATCCCAGCACTTGGGAGGCAGAGGCAGGCGGATTTCTGAGTTTGAGGCCAGCCTGGTCTACAGAGCGAGTTCCAGGACAGCCAGGGCTACACAGAGAAACCCTGTCTCGAAAAACAAAAAAGAAAAAAAAGAGAAAAAGAAAGGTCTATAAATGGGTAAATAATAATCTATAAATAAAACTGTCATGTCAAAGTGATTAAGCTCTTTTAAAGATGCTTAGTCCGTGTCAGTGCATGGTCTTCTCAGGTGATTTCATAGCCGGACACTAGCTAGCTTCAGCAGCATACAGAGACGCCTCACCCTCAGCTGGAAGAAGTTAGTGTCACTTTTCACCTCAGACAACTTGATGCAAACAGTTCTGTGAACGTTTTGTTTCTGTCTTGCGTACATTTCTCTGTTTCTCTTGCCGTATTGTTTGAAATCCTTATGTTGTCTAACTTTGTTTGGCTCCAGTTGTTCCTACTGCTCTAGATGAGCTTCACTAGATCATTTAAATCTTCCGTGAAAGCCTTCAAACGCTTAAGGTAAAAGGTCTTTGTATTGTTTTTACTTTATTTATTCTCAGTAGTTAGAACTGAACCTGGAGTTCTGGATTTTAGGCAAAGTAAAATAACGTGTATTTCAGAGCTGGATTCTTAAAGAGAGTCCAAGCTATTTATCAGTAGCCATGTGGGTGACTTATAACCATTTATAACTCCTGTTCTAGGGGATCTCACATCTTCTGGACTCTGCAGGCTTTTCCACACATGTGGCATTCACTAGACAGACACACACATACACATAACGTGATTTGACATATCTTTACCAGCCATTACCCTCTCTGGAAATGCTCTTCTTGGAGTGTTAGTGGCCATGTCTTTCTGGTTGTTTAGGCTCATCCCTCTTTTTGATTAACAGATCTCTACCTCTTAATCTACCTGTTGGCAGAGTCAGAAAGAGAAGGTAAAACCATCAATAATTTAGGAAATAAAGTAGACTATGGCAGCTGTGACATTGTTCACTATGTGACAGTAACACCTCCTCAGACAATCCAAAATAAATAGATCCCTGCTTCTCTCCGTTCATTCTTATTAGACTGGATGGCATTTTCATCTCCTCAGCATGCTGCCTTGTCTAAAATTCTCTTGCTTTCCTACTTGTTTGCTTACAATCCTAGACTTCTCTCTGTGGACTGGAAGCTCCATTAGGCTAAGGACATAAGGACAATCTGTTATGCATTTCTATGGCCTTGGTGTCTGTGACAAAGGAAGGGCTCATTATTTTTACTGAATAATTAAATGAAGGATAAGTGAAAAGGAACTGGAATCATAGATATTTGTTTCTCATTTTATGTAATATGTGTGCTTTTGAAAAGCTGAACTCAAGAGGATTTTTAAAAAAAAAATAATCAAGACAAAAACAAACAAAAACCTGGAGCGTCACACACCATAAGAACCTAGCTAAAATTAATGTAAAACATGTTATGGCATGGTGACATATACTTGGGAAGCTGAGACAGTAGAACTTCCATATGTACCAGGCCTGCCTGGGCAAAATAGAAAGACCGAATGAGGAGAGGCGGGTGGGGAATGAAGAAATGAAGTAAAAAGGAAAGGATTGGAGAGAAGGCTCAGCAGTTAAGAACACTGGCTATACCTCCAGAGTATCCAGCATCTGCATGGCAATTCACAACCATCTGTAACTTCAGTTTCAAGAGATCCGATGCCCTCTTTTGGTTTCCAGGCAACAGGCACACAGGTGACACAGGGAGATAAACAGGCAGAACACACATAAAGAGTGCTTCACATTATGTTTCTGATCTTGGACAACTGACCACTAAGAAAAGTCTCTTATGGCTCTTTTTTTTTTTTTTTTTTTTTTTTTGGTTTTTCGAGACAGGGTTTCTCTGTGTAGTCCTGGCTGTCCTGGAACTAACTCTGTAGACCAGGCTGACCTCGAACTCAGAAATCCGCCTGCCTCTGCCTCCCAAGTGCTGGGATTAAAGGCGTGCGCCACCACCGCCCGGCTCTTATGGCTCTTTTTGATTAACAGATCTCTACCTCTTAATCTAAAAATTGGCAGAGTCAGAAAGAGAAGGTAAAACCATCAATAATTTAGGAAATAAAATAGGCTAGGTATGGCAGCTGTGACATTGTTCAGTATGTGACAGTAAGCAAGTCGTAACACCTCTGGACAAAGTCTGTTCACTGAGGGGTTAGATGGATAATCCACAAAAAGCCCTCTTAATACAAGAGACTTTATTCCTTTCTTTTCTATCAAATTTCATTAGATAGGCACAATGTCGCATACAATCAGCCAACACGGAAACTACCTTCTTTCAGAGAACCATAGACCTTGGCTATGCCAGGTGTCTGAAGGCACTGGTTGGATAGAAGGAACCTCTGGCAAGACAGAGAAGCAGGCAGACCATATCTTTGTAGCTCTTCAAGTCCCTTTCTGTCTCTGTCTCCTTGATCTGGACATAGAGAGGTTTCCTCTCCTTTCTAAGGTACTCACAGTCTCCATTTAGCCCAGTATTTTCTTGTTCACAGTAGCATTACTGACTTCTTGCTTTCTCCTGCAAGCATACCATTCTTGTTTCATTCTTTAAAGCTCTTCTAGATTGCATGACTATTGTTTTTGATAAAGAATGTATTTTTTGTAGTGTTTTGAATATGCTTTGCCTATGGGAAGTGGCACTATTAGGAGGTTTTGACTTGTTAGAGGAAGGATGTCACTATGGGAATGGGATTTGAGGTCTTCTGTGCTTAAGCTCCACTCAGTGTGTAATTCCAGTCTCCTCCTGGTAGCCTTTGGATCAAGATATAGAATTATCAATTCCTTTAGCACCATACCTGCCTGCATACTTCGATGCTTCTGGCCATGATAATGGACTAACCTTCCGAAACTGTATGGCAACCCCAATTAAATGTATTTCTTTATTGTCTTGTTCATGGAGTCTCTTCACAACAATATACCCAAACTAAGACAGAAGTTAGTACCAGGGACTAGGGTATTGTTATGATAGGCCTGACTACCATTTTGTTCAGAGGAATGTGGATTTGGGGACTTTGGATTAGAAAAGCAGTGGGATGCTTTAAGTCTTAACTTCAGCTAACCAGCATCAATTGTCCCAGTAACACTTTCTAATGCTTAAGACTCTTGTTATATCATGTTAAGTGTTATTATGACCTGATTATTATTTTCATTTGAACATAAAGAGATATGACTGTTAGCTAGGCAGTGGCGGTGCACGACATTAATCCCAGCACTTGGGAGGCAGAGGCAGGTGGATTTCTGAGTTCGAGGCCAGCCTGGTCTACAGAGTGAGTTCCAGGACAGCCAGGGCTATACAGAGAAAACCTGTCTTGAAAAAAAAAAGAAAGAAAGAAAAGAAAAGAAGAAAGGAGATACGATTGTGTGTTAAATTCATAACGGATGAGTTGTGTTGGCTCTTCTCTGTTGTCAACTTGACTATATCTGAAATGAACTACAATCTAAAATGGAGAGGAGAGCACACCTCTGATCCTGATCTTAAGGCTGGAAGATACAGGCTTTTGATCTAGATATTGATGTGGGATGACACACACTTTTTGTTTTTGGATCTTGAAGCATAGTGGCCAAGCTTATTAATATCTTCTGAAAAGGAACTGAAGGAAAGCTTACGTCCAGGCATATTGGCACATATATTTAATCCCAGGAGTCAGAGGCAAGCAGACTTCTGAGTTCAAGGCCAACCTAGTACAGAGCAAGTTCCTGGTAAAGAAAAGCTCAGGTTCAGGGATGGTGGTACATACCTTTAATCCCAGAACCCAGAAGACAGAGGTATGCAGATCTCTGAGTTCAAATTCTACAGAGCAAGTTCCAGGACAGCTAAACATAGGCTGTAAAGGAAGTCATCAAAAACAGAAAGCTGGTGATAATGTACTATGACAAGAGGGTTATGTTCCAGTCCCAGCAAGCAGCAGTACTTTGAATCTTTGTCCATGTGGCTCTAGCTTTAGAGTCAGGAACAGAAGGGGTTACTGGAAAAGTTGATGCTGGTTAGCTGGAGTTAGGAAAGTAGTGGTGATTAAGAAGAGACCAGCATCACTGAGGTGAAATCTTTCGGGAAGTGTTTTCTGAAATCACAAAGAAGCTGTGTTCTAAAGATAGACTTTATGCTGGCAGTCAGACTTAGTAATGTGTAAGGGTGATTACACAGGTGGTACTGGTTTTGAAGGGATGAAAGAGTCATGGAGAATAACTGAGGCTTGGCACTATGAGAGGCCAGGAAAGACTATTGGTGAAGGTCCAGCCTCAGTGCCAGTCAAAGGTCCAAGACTGAAGGAGTCATGCAAAGAAGTTGAAGCATGGCACCATGAAAAGAACCTATGAGACATTATTGATAACATGCAGCCTAGTTGCTTTGGAAGATCCCAGCATATTTGAGATGCCAGTGCCATGGGATGAGCACCAAGAACAGCAGCAGTAGCAGCAGTGGAGTAGAGTTAGACGAGCCTAGAGTGCCACAGAGGACAGAGCTGGAGAAGTGACTCAAGCCTTTTGGAGGAGGCCAAAAAATCATGTGTGGATCCCAGACATCAGAACAAGAAGCTGTGAAGTTGAAGTTGCCTTGGAGACCCCAAGATGTTAGAGATGCCAGAGTACTGGAATATTGACTGAGGAAAGTTGCTAACAGGAAGTGGAAACAACCTAAAAGAAAGAATTGTGTTGCAGAAAAAAAAAAAGCTGAAAAGAGTTGTAGATCTGAAAAGCATTTTGATAATAAACATGGAGAAGGAGAATTTGGAATTTTTTCAGCTGGTTTTGGTCCAGTATTTTCTCACAATGCTCCCTTACCTACATTTTAAAATGTGATGTTGGAAGTATGTGATCTGCTTTTTGATTTTGATTTTATAGGGTATTAAAGTTAAAAGAGTGAATGAATCTCAAAAGAGATTTTGAACTTTGGACTTTTAACATTGTTGAGACTGCCATAGACTATGGGTACTTTTGAAGTTGGACCAAATGTATCTTGCATTAGGCTATGTTTAGGTATGGCACCCATAGACTCATATGTTTGAATAAGCCTATGTTGGCCAGGTGGTGGAATGTGGTAATTTGAACATTCTTGGTCCATTGAAAGTGTCACTATTAGGGGGTGTGGTGGTTTGAATATGCTTGGTCCATGGGAATTGGCACTATTAGGAGATATGGCCTTATTGAAGTAGGTGTGGCCTTGTTGGAGGTAGTGCATCAATGTGGGGGTAGGCTTTGAAGTCCTATGCTCAAACTTCACCCAGTATGGAGGAGGCTCTCCTCCTGGCTGCCTTTGGATCAAGATGTAGAACTTCCAGCTCCTTCAGGGATCATATCTGACTGTATGTTATCATGCTTCTCACCACAATGCTAATGGACTAAACCTCTGAAACTGGAAGCCAGCCCCAATGAAATGTTTTCCTTTATACGAGTTGTTCTGGTCATGGTGTCTCTTTATAGCAATAAAACCCAAACTAAGACAATGTTTTACCTCATTACAGTTCACAGAAACCTAGAGAAATGGTTACCACTATCATCCCTAATGTACAAGTGCCAAACCTGAGGCACAGAGCAATCAGTGCTTTGCTCAGTCACACAGATAATTGACAATTGAGCTGGTTATTGGTCCTACCTAGACCATCAGATGCTAGAGTCCTTGGGTGACTAGTTAGTTAATTTGATACTAAAGATCACAGAACATTGAAAATGGAAGAACGGGGCCTGCTATAAGCATCTGAGGTTAAAATTTACATTTGTGTGATGACCTTAGCCTTAACTTTTGATTATCTCTAGGCACCATGAAAAGACTGAGTCAAGGCAAAAGAGCTGTTTTAGGGTCAAGATTCTATTATTTTTCCATCCTCAAAACATACTATTTCATTTTATTTTGTATTTGGACTAAGTTTGTTCAGATTGGCACAGGATACATGCTCAAGAAAGCTTTGGTTTCCTTCCCCATTGCATTGGCCTTTGGATAGATGTTATATCATTGTCAGGGCAAAGCCTTAGTGATGGAGTAGCAGCTTCCCAAGGGGTAAAACAGAAAACAAGTCACCAGACACTGTGAGAGGCACTCCCCATTTACCTCACACATTTATATCAATCTCCTCAGGTATCTGGGAAGTCAATCCTTAAACACATACTGAGCCCACAGATAAAAACAACCTAGAAAGTATATTTTCCCAACATAGTGTAGATTATGCTTATATTATTCTATGGAACCCTTACGGTGTCTTCCCAGCTCATTCAGAGTGAAATTTAAAGACAACATTGGGCACAAATGCACATACACGTGGAGACAGAAAGAGAGACAGAGATAAATACAGAGGCAAAAAGACAGAATCTGTTTCACCCAACTAGATAGTCAAAAATCAAGAAAATGACTTTTTTTTTCTTTCATTGCAGTGTATATTTTCAAAGGCTATACATTGCAGGAGCTCAAAAAGTATTTCTGGAAGAAAGGAAGGAAGGAAAGAAGGAAAGAAGATAGGAAGGAAGGGAGAGAGGGAGGGAGGAGGGGAAGGAGGGAAGAAGGACAAATGAAGAAGGGGAAGGAGGGAAGGGAGAGCCAATAGTGTCTTCATTTCATCTCCCTGAAGAGACAAGTGGAGGCAGGTGACTGCTCAGGTCAGCATAGTTAATTAAATTGCAGGGTTCCACGACTTCTCTCAGCCATTGCTATTAAACATCATATTAAATATGCTTAAGCAGTGGGGAGCCTATCTGCAATTTGCATGATTTTTAAAATAAAGGAGGTCTAATAAATACTACTTATAGCTTATCCAGAAAAAAAGAACACACACACACACACACATGCATGTTCACGCACACGTTTTCTGGGTAAAGCCAACAAATTAGTACTATTGGGATATGTGATGATTGATATATGCTCAGCTAGGGAGCGTCACTATTAAAAGGTGTGGCCTTGTTGGAATAGGTGTGGCACTGTGGGTGTAGACTTTAAGACCTTCATCCTACCTGCCTGGAAATCAGTATTCTGCTAGCAGCCTTCACATGAAGAGACAGAACTCTCAGCTCCTCCTGTACCATGCCTGCCTGGATGCTGTCATGTTCCTGCATTGATGATAATGGACTGAATCTCTGAACCTGTAAACCAGCCCCAATTAAATGTTGTCCTTATAAGAGTTGCCTTGGTCATGGTGTCTGTTTATAGCAATAAAACCCTAACTAAGACAGAATTTGATACCAGGTACCAAGGTATTGCTGTGATAGGTCTGACCATGTTTTGTTTGGAAGAATGTGGACTATATGACTTTGGATTTGGAAAGCAGTAGAATGCTTTAAATGGAACTTAATGGGCTATCCTAATAGATATATGGAAGACTGTGTTACTGAGTGTGATTTGAATTGTGCAAATCTGGCCCAAGAGGGCTCGGTGGAGAATTTCAATATGTGGCCTAGAGACTGTTTTTGTGATATTTTGGTGAAGAATATGGCTACTTTTTGCCCTTGTCTGAAGTGTCTACCTGAGGCTAAGGTGAAGAGACTCAGATTAATTGCATTGACAAGGAAAGTCTCAGAAACGCCAATTATAGACTTTGTTCTCTGGTTAAGTCTCATGAAGAACATTTTAAACAAGCATACCAAGCTCAGAAAGGAAAAATATAAAACATGTGGTTGGAGTATGGAGTATTAAACAGGCACCAGGAAGTGAAATGCAGCTGAATCCTGTGTTCAGGGAGATTACAAATTAAGGGAGTGGGGCTTAGGGACCAGATCCTACCTAGCTAAATTTAGATCCAGGCGTGGTGATATACACCTTTAATCCCAGAAGATAAAGCCAAGCAGATCGCTTACTCCAAAGCCAGCCAGAGACAGAGTAAGTTCTAGTTGAAGAAAAGCTTAAATTCAGGCATGGTAGTACACACCTTTAATCCCAGGAGACAAGCATGCAGATCTCTGAGTTAAGGTCAGTCTACAGAGCAAGATGCAAGACAGTCATGCTTAGGCAGTGAAGGTGTTGGAAAAGAGGAGGCTAGTGATAATGTAATAGAACAAAAGGGACATGTTCCAGGTCCTGCAAGCGACAGAACTTGGCAGCTTTGGCCACATGGCTCTGGCTTTAGAGTCCAGAATAGAAAGGACTACTGGAACAATTGATGCTGGCTAGCTCGAGCTAAGAAATTAGTGGTGATTAAGAAGAGACTAGCACGCTGGGCAGTGGTGGTGCACGCCTTTAATCCCAGCACTTGGGAGGCAGAGGCAGGCGGATTTCTGAGTTCGAGGCCGGCCTGGTCTACAGAGTGAGTTCCAGGACAGCCAGGGCTACATAGAGAAACCCTGTCTCAAAAAAACAAACAAACAAACAAAAAACCAAACAAACAAAAAAAAGTCAAATCGATTTTTAAAACTTTGTTGAGTGTTTTCATGCTGAAGATAAAAGCCACGTTTTATGAACAACTTAAAGAGTTAAAATATACCATACTGATGCTTACTTTAAAATGTTAGTCCTAAATGCCATGATCCTTTGCTGGGTTCAACTCCTAAAAAATGGCTAACTCTCATAGGTGACAAGCAAAGAGGAAAAAGAAAGTCCTTCCTTAATGCAATGTCTCTCAGCTGTGTTTCTTACAAAGAACGAACTGGGTAACCAACTGCTTTCCTAGGTATAAGAACAAAGCAAACTGTGGGTTTGCTCAACACAATTATGCTAGTGTTTTATTAATTCAAAAGCACCTTATAAGACAATATAAGTGTGGCTTCCAATAGGAATGTTATACCTGTATACCAAGCTCACAGATTTGTGTGCATGGAAAAACAGGCTTTCAAGTTAAACAACAATTTGCAACCAAAACTTTAACCCAAAGATTCTCACAAACATATCACAAGTGACAGCATGAAAAAAAGTCTTGCACAGTAACTCAGAAGTTCATCTCTACAATGTACCTGATAGGACCCTGGTATCTTACTTTTATATTTCCAAATAAAGATGTTACAACAGCTCTGCAACCAGGAAGGAACCGCTTTGAAAACCTTCTGAGTGCTGTTCCTACCCTTTCCCTGTTGGCTTGTATTCACAGCAGCTTTTAAAGACTGCTTATAAATTCACCCTCATCACCACACTGTGTCTCAGCTCCTGGAGGAACTACAGCTTTAGCCAAAGTTCGCCAGAAGTTAGGACCTCACACTTTAACTGGGCAGGATCTAGGTTTATTTCAGTCTAGGAGAAATTAAAGTTCAAAGCAAATTCAGTCTTACTTAAGGGAACATTGTATAGTAACAATTCTTAATGTCACATGCCTCATATGATCCATTTGAAACCATAGAGAATTACATTGTTTTGTGTGTCACTGTTCCGAGGGACAAAACAAATTTGAACAGCTAAAACATCTTAAAAATGTACCAAGCTTATGACATCTCAAACAAAAATTTAATTTCTTATACATACTCCTGTTAAATGAAATTATTTCCTATATACTACTTCTTTTGCAAACTAGTCTTCTATTTCCTTTCATTTGACCTAGATCGACTACGAGACCTTGAGAAGGATCCAGAGATGGCTTGTGATTTCTCTCACTAGACAGAAATTGGCTCTTCCTACCTCAATCAACCTAATCTAGATAATCCCTGAAAGGCATGCCCAGAGAGAGTCCTGGCTCCTAGGTGATTCCAGATTCTGTCATGTTGACAATCAGTAGTAGCTACCATTAAGTTCACAGTGGATAATCTTTTGTAATTATGATCTTGAAAGAATTATATCAGGCAATGAACTCATAGGAGGAGAGATGTGATGGCTAAATCCAGGATAAGCAAGTTGTAGTTAAGTCCCTGGAGGCTTTGGAGCCTGGCCAACTCAGAATTTCATCTCTATTACTTTCATCAAATGGGAACTACAGAGCCTAGACAATAAAAATGACGATAAACCCTGTACTGTAAAAAGATTATAAACCTCTGGGATTACTGGGATCCTGGTATGAAGCCAGGCACATAACATGTCCTCACTCAGTGTGAACCTCTCATATATGTGGCTTTCAGCACAACGTCATGGCAACCGGCACTAAAGCAAGAGACAGGAAAGTCTGGCTCTGTGCTCTGAATCATCAAATTTTCCTTTGGTAACTTTATGACAGTTATTTATAGAAGCCAGGATGGACCAGGCACATTCTACCATTGCCCTGGGTTTGGGGAACTAGGCAGTAGTTGCCTGGGAAGCAGAGGCATAGGCATAGTTAAATCCCTCCTCTGTCACACAGAATATGGTCCAGACAAAATTTGGTAGAAATAAGTGGGGTGGAGGAAAGAAGCCACAGAGGGACAACTCAAAGGCTAAGAGAATGGTAGATCCAGGCAAACAATTGCGATCTCCAGGGCTCTGTGGAGAGGCAGAAAAGGAAAACAAAGCCAACAACCATGATAGAAAAATCAGACAGGACCCAAGGTCCTGGATAATCAGTTCAGGAAACTAGGAAGGGATTAACTTGTTAAACCTTTGGAAAGATACCCAGCAAGGGACTCCAGGTGCCTTTGGGAAAGGGAGCGGAATATACCATGTCTTCTGCAGGGAAAGATTCCAGTGAGTGTATTTCTTATGCTTTCTGGTTTTTAGAGGAAAGGATAAATACACACTCTCTCTCTTCCATAATTAGTGGTTTATTCCATACTTCTTTTAGATTTCCTCAACACCAGCCACAGGAGCCAACTCTTCAGATTCTGACCCTTTGGGAGTGGACCCTTGGAAACACATTCTACTTTGAGATCTGATCAATCCAAACTAAGCCGGACCAAGCAACCACTTGTGAGAGATGGTTTATTTCTTCAAGGGGCCCTATTTCTCTTTTCTAGTTCATTGCTATTCCAGAGTTAAGATTTATAAACTCACAGACGACCCACAAATCATATCCCCTGCCAGTTAAACCCTTTGTAGCTTCCTGTTGTCTTCATACTAAAAGTCAAATAATAAATTGTGGACCATAAGTTTCATGTGATTCATCTTTGCTCATCTCAGTCCTTAGTCTGCCTTCCTCTCGGCATCTTCTGGCTGGTCAGGGTTTGCACTGTTTTTGCCTTGGGTGTCTTCCTCCTTGGCTCCCTTCTGTGTAGGCCTTCGTAGCAGCTGTTATTTGAGTATGAAATTCTATTCTCTCTGATTGTGGCATGGCTGATCCCTTGCCTTTCCTAGTGCACATAGACAAGGAGCCTACCAGAAACACTCAATCTAAAGTCCTCACTCTCGCTCATCAGAAGTTTTCAGTTGCTAGCATTTTTCTTGGGCCTTTGCATGCTGACTGCAACTTATCACTCTCCTGGGTCTGATCTGTCATCATCACCACTGAATCCACAAATCCACAGTAGAGTGTTACTGAGTAAAACTACTGTAGACCAAAAAAAAAAAAAAAAGAAAACTCTGAATTCTCTCCCTTTTCCTCCCTGCCTTCTTTGATGACTATCATTCACTTTGATGGCAATTAATTCCTTCCATGCCATGCAGGCACAGCATAACCATATTCTAGATTTTATTCTCAAATTCTGGTGCCCTGAAGGAAAAGAGGCAGTGTGGGCAGAAGCCAAGAAGTTGCCCACGCACTCTGGCTCTGGTTCTGTGATTCATCCACATTAAATGGTAAGACTCTGTCCTTTGCTCTCTTCAGATGCATCTCAAAACCCAATTGTGGGGAAATTTTCACTTTAGAGTGTTTAAATTCATTTCAGGACAAAGCACCAAACTTGGGAGAGTGGGGACAACATAATACCCCACTTGAGGGGTGAAGGACAAGTGTGACATCTATATAGTGGGAAGAGAAAACATGAGGAAGAAAGTGTTTCAGGAAAGGATAAAAGGATGTGCAAAGGATAAAAGATGAGTGGGTGGACAGCTCTACTCATCTTCAACAGAGCCCAGCCTTGAAGACTGCCTCAATACTCTCCAGGTGACCTTAATGTGTACCCAAGGTTGAATAAGAACATCGGTAAAAAGAAAAGGGATAAGGCGAGGGGATGCTGAGGGAATCACCTCAATGGATCACAGGAGGCTTAGAAGACCTTGTATTTTCTTCTCTGAGCACTTGGAAATGAAACATTTTTCTCTTAAAAGGAATGATGACCTGATTAGACTTGTATATATCAAAACATTCCTGTTGTGGACAAAGGATTGGGGCTGCAGCTGAGTATAAGACAACCAGTGTGGAAGCTCTTGTGATAATTCAGGCAAGAGATAACCACAGCCTGAAGTTGAGCTAGTAGAAGTGGGGAGAAGAGAAGGTAGATTCCAGAGATGTTAGCAGGTAGAAATGCTTGGGCTTAATGAGAGCCTGGCTGTGGGAGCAGGAACCACCTGCTGTTAAAACAGCTGGGTGGGGGTTGCTTCATTCATTGAGATCTCTGGGTGGAAGGTACCAAACACAGAGTAGAGGCTAGTCTGTGGATATATGGGTGAGGACATCAGCCTGGGAGCTGGTGAGTTTGGGATACCAATGGGACATTCGAATGACACCAGAAGAACACAGATAGCAACTTAGACTTAGGACTAATCCCTAGATTGAGGGTAGAGATTTGGGAATCAGCAGGAAAGGTTGAGAATATGTGAAGTTACCCAGAAGTGAGTGGGGAGTGAGAAGAGGCAAGTGTGTCACAGGAACTCAAGGCATTCTCTCATCTAGGCAGCCCTAAACCACCAACAGCAATTACACTCAGTGCTGAGATGACTTGTCCTGGCTAGTCCTTTTCAAATCTCCAGCCAGTAGGAACACCTGCTGCTGGCCCATGTTATTTCTGTCTCTATCAGTGTAGTGAAATCAACCTGGTATGCACTGAGGGAACTGGTAATTGTGTTTTGGACTCAGATGCAGAAAGCCACTCTAAATTCCAGGTTCCTGTTTAGAGTTTCCTAAGTATATTGGGAGTTGTGTGATTGACATCTGAGTTATTTTAAAGGATGCAAATCTAAATCATCTGAAAACTCTGATATTTAAGAACTAACTCAAGGACCATTGAGATGGCTGAGCAGGTAGAAGTCCTGGCCACCAAGCTCAACAACCTATGTTCATCCCCTGGGATTCATATGGTGAGAGAACCAACTCCTCCAAGTTTTCCTCTGACCTCCACATATTTACTGTGGCACACGTATGTCCACAATACACAAATGCATAAAATAAATGAATGTGATAGATAAAAGAAGCACTAACTAACTCAATATAAAGTCTTAGGGAAAAGTCTTAGGGAGCAGCAGCAGAACTTGCTCTGGGTGAGGAAGGAGAGGTAACCGCTCTAATTCTAGACTTCGGATGACTGTAATTTTATCTCTGGCTTTCAATCTGGATGAATCTACATTACCTGTTCTACCCATAATTAGAAGCAGCATCTGTTGCATTATAAATAATGAGAGCAGAGAAGTTTCTTTTATGTCTTACAACAGCCTATAAAATAGATAAAGTTCCATTTTAAAGGTGAAGAAACTGAGACTTGAACTAATGACCTTGACGAAAATTTAGCTCTACAGCACATATACATATATATTTTTTATTTATTTAATATTTATTATAAGTTATTATAATTTATTATAAGTTAAGTTCAAATTCCCTTCAGCCTTACTAACTAGCTTTCAGTTCTTTCTTAAAGAACCTCTGGGCAGAGAGCTACAGGAGACAGAAAGAGGGGTCTGAGAGAAAGCCCTGAAGCTACTCCCTAAGAGCACTGTGTTTGCAACTTTGCCTTTTGCCTTCAGTCCCTTCTCAGCACAGATCATATGCATCATCACCAAACAAAAAGGCTGAAGAAAGTTGTTGGGGAGGAGAGGAGGCAGAATTGTCTGGGCAGTGGCAGAGTGCTAGCCCACCATGTATTAGTCCCTGGGTTCAAATCCCAGCAATAAAAACAAGCAATTGTAGAATTTTAGAACTCGAAGAGATGAATGGGTTATCTACCTTGAACTCTAACTTACAAATGACTAAAGCAAGGACATAGAGAACCAGAATCCTAACTTGCTAATGTATTTCCATAGTGTGTCATGACAATAACTTCAGACACAGAACACTAGGATAAATGAAAATTAATAATAATAGTAATAATAATAATAATAAAATTAAGAAAAAAGATTAAGAGGTGACAAAAAAAGCAGTCACCCCACTACATATTCTTTTCTTTTTGTTATATCTTCACATATCTGTGATTGGGAAACTCAAATGTCTGTGGTGTTCTCTTCTCGATCTTTCACTAAAGGCATAGAGAGAAGTAGGTGGAGGTGCCTTGAAGGGAGAGTGGGTGGAACTAGTCGGGGACAATAGGATTATTGGTTCCACCAGTTTATTATTCACCAGTCACTAGAATTAAGCATAATAATAGTTTGCATTTATATAGTATGTTCTAATTTATAAAAGGCTTTTATGACATTATCTCATTTGATCCTACTGACAACTTTGTAGACAAGGCATGTATAATTATCTCATTTTATGGTTGAGAAAAAACAAGACTTAGAGAAATTAAATGAATTGTATGTTCAGTGATTAAACTAAAAACCAAATGTTCTTACTTAGAAAGCTTGAACTTGACAAAGGCCATTAAGCTACACTTAGCTTGAACCTCATGGAGGTTAAAAGCATTTGCTTTTAAACACCACGTTCCACTAGTGGCTCAACAGATATTTATTGTGTCTTGTTTTCTTAGTTCCTTGTTCATTCTAAATATAATCCACATGCTTTTGATGAAGCAGGTACTTATTAATGAAAACACGTTTGCGTAAGGCTTCTGGAAACTTCTTCATACCTCAGCAACTCATTTGACCACGGAAGCAAACACAAGCCTGTGGCCTAATCGCAGAGTCCCCACAAGCACTAATTGCAGAGAAGATGAACCAAGCAATGACTGATGCACAGCCCCAAGACTGTCACTCAAGGTCTTTCAACCTTTGCTCACTGGGCTCATGAAAAGCTACTAAGAAGTCACTGTGGTAGCTCTCAGCCAGTAGCCAGGGCAAGGTGATGAAAAACCTTTCATTCCCAGGAGTCTGTGTGACTCTCTTTTGCCCTGTTAGCATTTCCCTTTAAAAACTGGTAGCAGCTGTTGACTGTCTTAGAAATTGTCTAGCCTTAGTAGAGCACTTCAAAAAGCGCCCTGTGGAGCTGGACCCCTGGGGCAGCTCTGTAAATAGCACCTGTGACGTGTGAAACGGAGAGGGCAGGAAAGCCTTGCTGCCTCTTCTGCAAGCTCACACTGTGAAACCTGGAAAAGACAGCCCAGCTACAAGCGTCGCACACCGAGGGTTCTTCTGACTCGCACTTTTCTCTCTTTCTTCTCTCCCCTGCTTAGTTCTCTCCCAGCACGTTTTATCCGTCCAGTCTGTCAGATGATATTGTACAAGAATCCAGACCGAGCTCGCCTGTCTATTTATAGAGCCAGTTCTGCCACTTCAGCCCCGTGGGGAATGAGTTTGGTTCTGGATTATGTCGCATGTGAAAATGTATTTATTCCCAAATGCTTCAGCCCCACCCTCGTTCCGTCACATCAGATACTCCTCTTAGAATGACACATCTGGCTCCTAGGACCGTTTCCAATGTGTTTGAAATGACAAAGGTAGTTCATACTAACTGAGAGTGTCACAGACTATATAAATTTATAGATAAAAATTGATTTTAAAAAGTCTTAGATGCTTGCTCCAAGATAAAATTATTAATGCCTTTTAAAATTTTTGTTTTGATTTTCTTATTTCCCAGTTTGGAGGTCTGGTGAAATGATTTATGGGTAGGGTTGTGGTAGCAGGATTGGAGACTCGGCCATAAGAAATCTCTCAGGCAAAATCAATAGGTTAACAGAAGAGGAAGATGAAGGAAATGAACACTGATCTTTCAGCGTGGGTGAGGAGAGTTCTCACAGAATAATCCAGAGAATATGCTGAGACACAGATCTGGGAAAGATTTGCCGAGAGTGATGGTGACTAGTGCCAAATACCATTACTCTAGAAGCCACAGTTCCAAATGCTTCACAGCCCTGAGATAGCCTCACAGATCCCGAACTCCTCAGCCACTTTAGCATCTCAGCTGCTAAGAAAATTCAAATAAAAGAGACTGACTTGCCTAAATGCCTAACGACCTCCAGTCAATGCCCAGGCGCCACATGGTGGAAGGAGAGAACTGGCTTCTGCAGGTTGTGGTCTTTCTTGTCCTCCATACTTGCACCTTGGAATGTGCATGCACACATACAAAACAAACAAACAAATAAATAAGGTGTGTATGTGTGTGTGTGCACTCGTGCGCGCGTGCCTTGAGCCTTAAGACCACAGACTTGTTTTGCTTTGCGTTTTGAGTTTTGTGTAGTTGAGGGTAGGCTCCAACTAGCTATACTACAAGGCCGCATCACCACACTGCACTCCAGTTAAACTTTTGATCCAGTCTCCCCTGCCACTATTTAATACTGCTGATGCTGATGCTTTATTCACTGCTATACGAATAACCTGAGAAACTGTAGTTGGGTACTTGACTGACAAGTCCCACTGCTTTTTCTCTTTCTGAGTGCAGAATCTGACAGACTGCACTTAAGTAGCTATAATAACACCAGTTCTTCCACACCTGGAGTGAGGCTAGGAGAGAAGCAGTCAGCCTCCAGTCCGTGAGGCTAGGAGAGAAGCAGTCAGCCTCCAGTCCGGCTGACTTCAGAGAAGAAAGGTAATTGCTGCTGGTTTACAATCTAGGCTCCCCGGAGATCCTGATTCACCGGGATTGTGCCTCCTGCGAGTTTTTTGATGGGATAATGATTGAAGTGTCTGCACTTTTCTTGTTTTGTAATGATTATGGAAGAAAAGCAAAACTCTCTGTTAGTGCTTGCTGCCTTATAGTTCTTTTAGTTTAGTTTAATTTGACATTTTAGATTTTTAATACTGGCTTAATTACACCAAAGTTTAAATTTTCTCACCATCATCCAAAGACTAGAATGAGGGTAGATTAAGGAGAAAAAAAGGGAAAAGAGACAAGTTTCAGTGTTTCTAAAGGTGTCAATCAAAGACTAAAAGGGTGGCTACTGATGTCATTTTAACGTAGAGCAAGTACCTAAGGGTCACAAGTCTCTGGGTCTAATTAACGTTAAAAAATGAACAAACAAAAGAAGGAGGGCTGACCAGTGAGATGGCTAAGAGGATAAGGGTACCTGCCACCAAGCCTGATGCCCTGTCCTTGATCCCTCAGGGCCCATGTCGTGGAGCCAACGTTGTCTTTTGACTACCACACCCAATAAACAAAATGATGTGACATACTAATGACAATAAAATAATAAATAAAAGGCTGAGTTCAATGCCTAACATTTCTAAATACTTTTCCTTATTAGACACAGAGAGAGACCCAAAGAGTAACCTCAGGGAACTTGGGAAAGTTCCCTCTCTAACAGGAGCTAAATGAAGTCAGTGTTAACTACCATCTCATATCCTGAATTATAATACACCAAGAAAAGATCAAACACGAATGGACTAAACTTACCAAAGTCAACACACACACACACACACGCACACACACACACCCTAAATAGTCTTTTACTCATTCTCACTGAGAAATATAACTTCAGTGGATGCATCAGATAACTGAATGCATTATCAATTGTGAAAGAAAAGAATAAGCTTTCAGGGGCTGGAGAGAAGGCTCAATATTTGCTGCCAAGTCTGATAACTTGGGTTACATTCCCAGGATCCACACTGTACAAGGAAAGAGTGAACTTCAATGGGTTGTCCCCTGACTGCCACATGAATGCCATAGCACATACATATACAAATACACACACAAATAAATGTAATTTATTTACTTACTCATTGGTTTTTTGAGGTAGGGTTCCTCAATATAGCCCTGGCTGTTCTAGAACTTACTCTGTAGACCAGACTGGTCTCACACTTGGAGATTTGTCTGCCTCTGTCTCCTGAGTGTTGGGATTAAAGGAGTACACCATCACCACCTGACTAATTTACTTTTTTGTTTGCTTGTTTGTTTTTGTTTGTTTCTTTGTTTTCACTGTATCGCCCTGGTTGTCCTGGCACTCACTCTGTAGACTAAGCTGGCCAAAACTCCTGCCTCTGCTTTTTTCCAAGTGCTGAGAGTAAAGGTGTGTACCACCACCATCTTGCTAATGTAATTAAAAAAAAAAAAAAAAAAAAAGCCCAGCTAAAGTATGGCTCAGCACTGGCTGCTCTTCCAGAGAGCCTGGATTCGATTCCTAGCACCCATATGACAGCTCTTTACCATCTGTTAACTCCTGTTCTAGGGGATCCCATCCTCTCTGGCTTCCATAGGCACTGCACACACGGTACACACATCTACACACACACAGCCAAACACCCATAAACGTACAAATAAGTTACTTTTTTTTAATTGAAAAAGTAATAAAAATTTCACAGCATCTACAGAGTCTTAGCCGTGGAGTGTCAAGACTGTGAAGTTAGGGCGTTAGGGCTTTGTAATTCTCTCTCTTTTTTTTTTTTTTTTTTTTTTGCTTTTTGAGACAGGGTTTCTCTGTATAGCCTTGGCTGTCCTGGAACTCACTCTGTAGACCAGGCTGGCCTCGAACTCAGAAATCCGCCTGCCTTTGCCTCTCAAGTGTTGGGATTAAAGGCGTGTGCCACCACTGCCCGGCTGGCTTTGTCATTCTTGAACTCTTAAGACTAGCTGTGGGGGCTGGAGAGATGGCTCAGTGTTTAAGAGCACTGACTACACTTCCAGAGGTTCTGAGTTCAAATCCCGGCAACCACATGTTGGCTCACAACCATCTGTAATGAGATCTGATGCCCTCTTCTGGTGTGCCTGAAGACAGCTACAGTGTACTCATATATAACAAGTAAATAAATCTAAAAAAAAAAAAAAAGACTATCTGCAGATTCTGGCATGCTCACCTTTTGAGAACAGTCTGTCTAATACTGTCTAATACCTATATTAGGTATTAGAGGATACTTATATTTTCAGTCTGTCTTTATAGGTTCTGGGTCATTTCCATACTTACTTACTTACTGAGAATACTTACACTTTATAATTTGATTCATGATAAATGTTTTTCTCAGAGTAATCTCGGTTTAGTCAGTTCCAAACTAAGCTGGTAGCTTCACGCTTCCCCGACTACAGTGTAGCCAGTTATTGAATGGGAAGCTGTAGTAAATGACGTTTATGATCCTTTTGAAGGTAGGTTTTATGGGTGCATGGATAGAGCAAGAGCAGGAAGGAGGCTTGGGAAAAGTTAAAGAGCTGAGACAGGCTAGGGAGAAGAGTGAAGCCTGACAGTTTTTCAAAGCTGGGTTGAACTCTGGCCTCCATGCCGCTACACAAACACTCTTCCATTGAGCTAGATCTTTGTCTGTGACCTGACTTAATTAGTTAATGAAATTATTTTTACTGAGGAGAGAAATGTGAAATCATGTATGTCAAGTATTTTCTACTCTGACCGTTCAAGGAAGCTGTCCTGGGACACAGTGGGCAGTTGCTTACACTGGTACCTATGCAGTGGTTCCCAGTGAAGAAGGGTCCATCTCTCACAGGCGTGCCCTACGCACCCCAGCTATAGGCAGGGATTGAGTTGGTCTCAATTCCATATAGCTAAGTAGCTTGGTATGTCTAGTCATTAGCTTGTTAAAACAACTTTTATTGAACACCGAGACAACTGCAGTATAAAAGAGTAAGACAATTGTCTGCCCAGTAGCTAAGAAGATGCAGAGGAAATGATTTTTTTGTTTGTTTTGTTTTTCGAGACAGGGTTTCTCTGTGTACCCCTGGCTGTCCTGGAACTCACGCTGTAGACCAGGCTGGCCTCAAACTCAGAAATCCGCCTGCCTCTGCCTCCCAAGTGCTGGGATTAAAGGTGTGCGCCACCACTGCCCGGCGGAAATGATTTAATGTAGAAACTTTCCTATTTTGCTCCAGAGAAATGCCAAGTACTAGAGAATTCAGAGGACAGAGCAGAGCCTCTAAGGTTTGCCTTAGCCACACCTTACAAATGTCAATATTTCACACTGTCATTTCTTTGTATGTCTTTTTGGAAAAAATATCTTGAGACTTCCTTTTTTATCTGGGAATTATTTATGCAGATGTTTGGAGATGCTTGCTATCTTTCTGCTATACTAATTTGATTTCACTGTGGTTGGAAAAGCTACAGTGATATAGCCCAGGCTGGCTTCAAACTCAATACATGGGTGAGGCTAGCCTCTGAGGTAAAATTCCTCTACATCTCAGCCTCTACAGTGACGGAACTGGAGAGATGCCGCCACGCTTGGTTGATATGTTTTTACTTTTTAATTTTTTCTCTATCCTGCATTCCTGTGAGCTAGTTAAAAACTTTTATTATTTTTTTGTTTGCTTACTTGCTTGCTTTGAAACAGAATCTCACTGTGTAGCCCAGAATTGCCTCAAATATGAATCTTCCTGCTTCATGTTCCTGAATGCTGAAATTACAAGTGTTTACCATCATACCCAGTAGTTGAGCATTTTTACAATTCTACTTTATTTGTCTAGTATTTTGAGTGTATCTTTTTTCCATAGCTCTGTGTGTGTGTGTGTGTGTTCATGTGCACATACATACAGTTGCTTGAGTTATTAGGTTATAATTCATTTTTTTTTCTGTTGTGTATTTGAGACAGGCTCTTACCATGTAACTCTGGCTGTTCCAGAATTTGCTTTGTAGACCAGGCTGGCCTGAATTCACATGGATTCACAGGCATCTGCCTTCTAAGAGCCAGAACTAAAGGTGTGTATCACTATGCCCAGCCACAAAATTATCTTATTTTTACATAATTTGATCAGTTTGAATAATATAAATAGTCAAAGTATAACGGGTGTTCAAAACACTTTAGTACATGGGTCCTCCTGAGAAGGATTTGATGCCATATTATGTATGTTTCAGAATTTCTTCAGGTCTCAGAGGTACCTTCTGGCAATTCTATGCTCCAAGGGGCTTGAAGATATGGATGGTTCAGTGTTAAAAGCATTTGCTATTCTTCCAGGAGGACTTGGGTTCAATTCCCAATGCCTACTTGGCAGCTCCCAACTGTCCGTAACTCCACTTCCAGAAAATCTGAGACCCTCCAGGGGTACCAGTACACACACGGTACACAGACCTATCCATATCAAACATCCATACACATAAAAGAAAATAAATAGAAAAAAAGATGCTTCTAAAATGTCAGTACAGAAAGCTGACCATTATGCATATTAAAGAGGAGAGGGGTAAATTAGATCATTAAAACCGAGACAAAATTCCAAATTTTAGTTGTATAACTTTTAAACCTATTAAACATTTTTATCAGGAAGGTTGACAATAGCAACATTGAAATATTCACATTTTGCATGATGATTTCATTTTAAAATTTTGCTAATATTTTATGCAGGATATTGACTCATTCTCTCATCTTGGTTTGTCAGATCACAGGATGGGATGGGATATGTGAACTGGGTTGTCTGGGTTTTTGGAAGATGCGGAGATTCAGTAGATACAATGATTTGAGGGGTTAAATCCCAGCTTTGCCATTTATTAGCTCTGTGGCATTAGATAAGTACCTTAAATTTTGAATAACTCATTTTCTAATTTATAGAGTATTGTTGAAGAGTCTCCTTGCAACAGTTTGTTGTCAAGAGTAAACAACATTCAAGTAGGTCCAGTGGCAAGCATAAGAAAAGATGACCAACTCAAATGCTTTTCTTTGGTAGGGCCTCCTGTTGACTGGTTCTCACTGAGTAAAAGGTATTTCCAAACTATGCTTCCCTTACCAATCAAAGTTTATATTTATTTATGCCATCTTAACATAGAAGCAAAAAGTGTCTCTCAATGAAACATGCTATATAGTTAATATTTAAGCAATATTAAAGAAGTTCCTTCCTCAGGAACATAAAATAACCATTTCCTGATCTCTGACTATGCAATAGGCAAGGGGTAGCCACAGAAATACCCAGTGTTATGAGATGCACACACATCATCTTCAGTCTCTAGAAAGACAGAGCTAGGCAGAAACAGCAGAGGTTTGGCATTTGGACCAGTTCCCTAGGTACATGTTTGACCTTGAAGAAGTTACTCAGCTTCTTTATGCCTCAGTTTTCTCATCTATTAAATGAGGCTAGACTTGTGAGGGTAAATTAGGTCATGTCCATTAAACACTTGAGGTCTTTGGAAGAAATGCATTTACAAGCCTATAAACAACATGATTAATGTCCTCTTCAGCATTATTATGGTTGGTGATGGGAAATAGTTCAATGCACATGGCAACTTCAGAGTTGGGAATGTTTGCTATAGAGAACTTGAAGCTGAAAATTACTGGAGAACATTTTCCCCCAGCATTTTTTGTGCTGGATTAAAACATCTCTCCCATGGAGGTATTTTTGCCTATAAATTGTTACAAAATATGAGCATACCAAACCATCTGAGTTACATTTTATTTTCAATTATTTCCATGTACCTATGTAAAAAACATCAACTATGAGTCTTTTCTATCAGGTACTATAAAACTCATGTTAAGGACAAGGAGTTAAAATCTTTTAGTCTCTCCAACTTTGTAATACTTGTAGGTTTTTTTTGGGGGAGGGGGGTTGAGACAGGGTCTCTCTGTGTAGCCCTGGCTGTCATGGAACTCACTCTGTAGACCAGGCTGGCCTCGAACTCAGAAATCTGCCTGCCTCTGCCTCCCAAATGCTGGGATTAAAGGTATGAGCCACCACAGCCTGGCACTTGTAGATTTTTTTAATCTCCCCCACCCAGTAAAACTTTTGTTTCCTCAAAGGCCCACTGCTCTCTTTTGTAGAAAGCTTGGCACAGTTGCCCTTGTCTCCTTGGAGCTTGCTGTTACTTGCATTGCTAAGCACCATTCTTTTCAGACTAGCCAATTAAATAAGACTATGAACATCCCAGCCAATAGGGAACGGAAATCGTCACCAACATCCTTAGAATCTAAACCAAGAGCACCCTTGCCAGCTCACCCTCTTGATCAAAAGTAAGTCTGCCATGTCCACGTTCATCAGTTGAAATGTGTCCCAAATTCATGTTTAACACTTATAGTGTTTTCTACAATAACACAGACTGCCTTCTGGATTATATAAACAATGTGGATACAACACCCAGTCTATTCCAAGTGTTACGTTAAATTTCACTCATTATTTCATGGATTTCTCAGGCCAGCCCAGGATACTCTCCACTCTCATTTCAGACTCTACACAGAGGGCAGCTAATTATGGAGGCTTTTTAGAGCTCCCTATGTAAACTGATACATTGCTCCCTGAATCCCAGGTCTCTTGCCTGACTTTATTTATCTTTCTCTGTTGTACTAGTTACAATCTGCCATAGTAGCCGGGTGGTGGTGGCGCAGGCCTTTAATCCCAGCACTTCAAAGGCAGAGGCAGGAGGATTTCTGAGTTCGAGGCCAGCCTGGTCTACAGAGTGAGTTCCAGGACAGCCAGGGCTACACAGAAAACCCCTGTCTCAAAAAACCAAAAAAACAAAAACAAACAAAAACAAAAAAAAACAAAACAAAAAAAACAATCTGCCATATTGCATACTGCCTGGGATATTCTCTGCTCTCCCATCAAAAAACAAAGGGAAAGATTTAATTTCGTTTCCTATCTATCTTCAACATCTAACAGTATGCGTGAAGGGTGCACCCAAACTTTTATGAGTGAATTTGTTATCCTGTGAAGGAAGTAGCATTGATATCATTTTGTTTTGAGCAAATGCAAGATGTTTGCATGGGCATATGGCTGAGCTGGACTAGAGAGTCTAACACTGACCTCACATCCCACTGCCTTCAGGAAAGATCATAGAGATGATCCTGTACAGCCTTGGCATGTTTCTGTTACAAGGGTTTTGATGGCAATGGGGAAAAGATAACGGCAGCAGCTGTGTCTAAAGCATCAGACAATCTGGACGAAGTAAGGATATTCTGATAAATTGTGCTTTACCTCCCCTCTGAACTGATATTTCTCACACCTAAAAAGTGTAGCCATATTCAAGATGGACTGTATATGTGTATGTATATGTGTATGTATATGTATATGGACTATATATGTATATGTGTATGTGTGTGTGTGTGTGTGTGTGTATGTATGTATGTATGTATGAAATGGTTTGAGAATCAGTAAAAATTATTCTAAAAAGTAAAACAAAAGCTATCCTAGCTAACTTTCTCATAAGGTCCCAGTAAGAAGACTTGTAACTTGAGGACCCCACCATCTCTTGCCTGCTTTTCCAGACTTCTATAACCTCTCTATGCATTTGCGGATGCCACGGCTCCTGTAAGGAGAAATTGGCTATGCAGCTCTCCTGGTTAGGATGCTTCATTCTTTACCACCAGTACTCACTGGTGGAGTTACTAACAGTAAGTATTTTAATACATGAGCATTTTGTACATGAGAAAACTAATAATCAAGAGGTCAACTATCTGCTTCCTCTGCTATACTTTGTCCTATAATGCTTGTCCTTGTGTGGAAAAATGCAGGGTTCAGGGCCAATTTCCTCAGCCATCAAGGCTTTGCTTTCTCCAGGAGGAGGTCCTTGCCTAGGGAAGGAGGTAGACCACTGAAATAAATTAACCCAGGAATGTGGTCAAGTCAGCATGAGAAAAGGACACTGGCAGGAGGTTCAGGAGCAGTGAGGGTGGCAACACCAGATCCACAGGTGTGCTGCTCTTCCTGGAACAAGGCCGCATCCTTGTAAACAGAAAACTGGTTTTGTAGGTACATCAGAAGGACTTCTCTTACCTTAGGACTCCTTGAGAACAAACAAATAAAAATGGTCAGTGAAGAAACCACAAAAGGCAAAGCACACAATCACGAATATCTTAGGTAAGCACAAATTTCATTTGATAGGAGGTATGTATTTAAGGGCTATATTTTCATGAACTGCATACGTCAGGAATCTGAAGAGTTCTCAACTGAAAGTCAGCTGATGGTTTTGGTTTAGTTAGAAGTCCTTTGGTGGCTAGACACAAAGTGGCCTGTGTCCATTAGGTGCTAAAACCTAAACTAAGTTCACATGTTATAGAACACACACACACACATGTATGTATGTATGTATGTATGTATATATGTATGTATGTTCCCACATCATAGGGACCTTCCCACACTTCACTGCAGAAATAAAGTTTGATTATGTCCACTGATGTTCAAACACATAAATGTCTGCCAGCATCCCCACTGTTAGGTAATATAAGCAGCTATAGAGAGATGGAAGGTGGAAAGAAAGAGAGGCTTCATCTGACCAAAAATGGGAATGATTATTCACTGTGAGGGGACATTTTGTCACCCATGTGTGGATGTGTATGGCTTTTCCTTGTGGGAAAAGCACTTACAGAAGATGGGATGTTGCACTTATGGGGTAAAAACAACTTCCACAGTCCACAAAGGAAGCTAAAAAGTGTTCTTGAGCAGGAACCTATCATTCCTTTTTTTTGTTTGTTTTTGTTTTTTTAGACAGGGTTTCTCTGTATATCTCTGGCTGTCCTGGAACTCACTCTGTAGACCAGGCTGGCCTCGAACTCAGAAATCCGCCTGCCTCTGCCTCCCAAGTGCTGGGATTAAAGGTGTGCGCCACCACTGCCTGCACTGCCTGGCTGAGACTCCTTTATCTGAGTCATCTCCTCCTGAGGAATCTAAAGGCTTGGGACATCACTTAGTAGAATCATTTGTTGACTCTACAGATACAAAACCAACTGTCAAAGACTCTACTTGGCTATTCTGAATAATTTTCCTAAGCTGCGAGTTTGATGACAGAGTATCTGGCAATCTCCTTTAACCAGGGAAGATGGGTGGCTAGGGTGTGGACCCTGGAAGTAGCTTGTGCTAAGGGGAAGAGCTGAATGCCAGGGTAAAGGACATGGCCAACTGAACTAGCATGCAGGTCTCAAATCAGTCACATATCTTAGACATAAAGTTCCCCAGTTCACAGGACCCTCATATGTCAGTTCAGGGGATATTGAGGGCAGAGTAATTGCAATTTGCCTCTCCATTGGCTGAGACATTTAGGGTGTGGGTGAGATCTTCCACCGGGTCAGAGAATCCATCTCCCTGTTATATGAGACATGAGGAATAATTGGATAGGAGGAAGTTTCTTTCTGGTTTAATCTACATGGCTGGAGCTTATTGAACCCACACAGCCAGAGCTGTTCAGGCCTACACAGCCAGAGACAGAAGCAGCAAGCCCATGTGAGCTCTTATTTCCAATGTATCCTTGTCCTAGAACGAGGCTAGCATGTAATTTACTCTGGTAGGATGGAGCTCCATCCAAGGGAATGTCTTGAGCCTAGGAGTTTTCTGCCACGCATGTGTATTATAAATTTAATTCGTTTTACTCAAACATTCAATTTTTATAACCAAATTTTTATACCTGATTTTAAATATTCTACATTAAACAGTTAAGTTTACTGAGTTTTGAGTTACTTATTCTAGGCTTAACTTTGACAATACATATAGAAAGCTTATATAATGGGAGGTATAAATTGGTCTATCCCTCTAAGCTTGTCTCTGTAAATAAATTGCATTTGTACTTAGCATGGCTGACCATTAACTTGTATATTTTAATTATCTTTAATGTTTACAACAATTACCTTTTAAAAGATTAAATTTTTCACTTTTATCCCTGTTAAGTTTGAGCCTTAAAATTATATTCTTGAAGTAAACGTGCATTAGAATTAAAATAAGCTTTAAACTACAGATGTAGTTCACGGAGAGACTGAGAACCTCGTTTTTATGACCCTATTATAGTGTACTTTTACAAAATGCCAGTTTTTTATATGACACAGTTTCTCCAAGTAACGAAAGCTTAACAAAGACAGCAAAAACATCACCTTTTTATGACTCAGCTTGGCCAAATAACTAAAGCTTAACAAAGGTAGCAAAAAAAAAAAAAAAGAAAAAAATCACAGTTTTTATATGACCCAGTTTTAAAACAAACCATGTAGGGATACAATGATCAGCAGAGAGATGCCCTGTGAATAACTTAGCCAAGATGGTGATACAGTTACATGGCATGCTTCTATCCTGATGAGGTCCATCAGCCAAGATACATCATTGCGATATCATCAGCCAAGATGGTGACAAGCTACACAGTTGCTACATCATCAGCCAAGATGATGACAAGCTACACAGTTGCTATATCATTTTAGCCAAGATGGTACCCCAAGGTGAGCCTATGAGGCACATACCCTTTTTCTAAAGAAAAGTTGAATCCAAATTCCATAAATGGTATGTTATAGAAAACTTAAATTATAGAAATATACTTTTAAAATCACACTCAATGAACTTACAAATCCCAAAATAAAGCTAAAAGTTTCACAAAAGTTTTAAAAACAGTAAATAAAACCAAGGCATGGGGGTTGGGAGGTAAGGATTAAGAGAGTTAACTGGTTGCCATTTGTAGCTGCTGTGGGAAATGGTTTACTTCTTACTTGTTCTCGAGCACAAAGTGTCTTTTTCCTGCCTGTTCTATTTTGCTCTCCTCCCTGTCACAGAGAGTGTCAGGTGGCCAGCCTAACACAGGACAGAAACTTTGGGGGAAACTTTTAAACAAGCAATGCTTGGGTCTGGAGCAGATGGGCCAAATGCCAACTCCAGAGCCGGCCTTCTATTTTTCAATAGTATCCATACGCCAAAGACATTTGAATCTCTGTAAGACTGAATCCAGTGACCTACATATCCATAACCAGTTTGTATGTGTCTGTATATGAGAACAGACAATCTGCAATGCTTTTTACCTCTTAGCTGATACAAATAGGATTTTCTAGACTTGGAGAATCAGATACACTAATAGGCCAAAAAGATAAGGCAAAAGAGGTATAAGGAAAAAAAGTTTTATGTTATCTCAGTTAGGAATAATTGTAAAGATTCAAGTTTGGAGGCCCAGTGGAAAAGATACGCATTCCAGCTCTGGGTGTGGTTGTGAGCCAGAGCCTTAAGAAAGATTAGTGTGAACTGTGAGTCATACGGAGGAGGGATCACACTAGCATTCCATCTTGTGGAATTACCTAAATCAGTTTAGTTATTTAAAATCAAGAGCTCTGAATTTGGGCAATGGCCTTCTGTCCAATGTATATGGAGGCCAGATTTGTATTGAGAACTGAATAAGTGAATTTGGTATGAGGCCTCCCAAAGGGAGCTTTTTAGATTAGCCTGGCTAAATGAATGCATTTTGGAATGGAGAATTTGGAACCCATGGGCAGATCCAGGATCAAGATAAAAACAAGGGTCAATATCCAGTCACTTAGAGCGTTCTCTGAGTTTCGAAATAACCAAATGTGACTAGAAAGTAAGGGGGAGTCCCCAACCATTACAATACTAGGTTAAACAACCATAGGGCTAGTAGAAATGATAGGCCAGTGGAGAATTCCCAGAATTAGACTCCTCAAACTTTCTCATAGAGTTGTGGAGTATTCACCAGAGAAGACTGCTTGGACATGGGTTTAAGCCAATAGAAAGTCTTTATTAACTCACCAGTGACTACCTTGTGTGTTCTGGATCCCAGTGTAGCACTGAACTTTCTTCAGAGTGTGCTCTTAAACACAAAAAACCATATCCTGTGTATTGACATACTTCAGTTAACCAGAACTTTTAGCCAGAGACAAAAAAACAAAGTACATTTAGAGATTTTCCCAGATTTATGTGGACTTCGATGGATTAGGTCTGTTTTCATTTTGGCAGGTGGTGCTATCTCCATGATGAGTTTTCCAACCTTAATGGTACTGCCATCATGGAGTCAGTTGTGATAAGGTCTGGGAGTCTACTAAGGCCTGGCACCTTGTTATAAGAGCCAGTATAAAGTCTTCATTGCCATCAACTGAGCTTAAGAAAGACAGAAGAACTGTATAGTGGTGATGCAAGCCTTTAATTCCAGCACTCAGAGGATAGAGGCAGGAGAATCTCTGTGAGTTGGAACCACTTGTCTTGGATTGATACGGTTGAATATAGGCAATTAGCCTCAGATTTTCAGCTTGATGACCATCCTATATGAGAAATGATTATTACTGCTAGTAAATTGCAGAGTATCATCACTTAAATTTAATTTTCATTCTACTGGGCTAGGGAATTCACTAGGGATAAGTTTATTATGTAGTAATAATTCCCACAAAATTGTTGCAGCTACCTTTGTATAGAAAAATGGTAAAAAGCAACAAGTTTATGGAAAGGACACTGTGACCAAACCCCTAGCAAGGAGTTTATCTTGCTGGTCTATTCCTTCTGACTTTTACAGTGTTTGTAACTGTTGAGTAACTTAGAATACAAAACACCTAACTCTGTAAGTTAGGAACTAATACCTTTTTCTTTTTCAAGGAATTTATAAAGTTTTGGGTAAATGCTTTGAATTTCTTATGTAATATGGAAAAAGAAATATGTCCAAGAATGTATATGTATAGCATCCCAGCACTGTGGGGACTCGCAGGCAGGACGATCAT
Source organism: Grammomys surdaster (assembly GCF_004785775.1). NCBI lineage: Eukaryota > Metazoa > Chordata > Mammalia > Rodentia > Muridae > Grammomys > Grammomys surdaster. Next base: position 410,659 of record NW_021605171.1, on the reverse strand, counting down.
GAGTTTGGGATCAGACTGCATTACATAGTGTGACACTATTGCAAGAAAAACAGAAAGAAGAAAGAAAGGAATAGAAGGGAGTCAGGCAAGCATGAAAAGGAAGGTCATTGGTTAAGAGCATTTGCTATACAAGTATGAGAACCTGACTTCAAATTCCAGCACCCACATAGAAAGCTGGATTTGGCTCCTATGCACACATCTGTAGCCCCAGTGTATTGTTGTAGGCTGAGATAGGGGTCACTATTATTGAATACCCTAACTCCATATTCATTTTCAGGCTCTGTCTTAAAGTAAGGAAGAAAGTGATGGAGGAGGACAACTAACATCCTCCTCTGTCCTCTACCCATATGTATAGGGACATGCACACATGTGATGGACACATACACAGAGAGGGAGGGGGAGGAAGGGAGGGAGGGAGGGAGAGAAAGAGAACGAGAGAGAGAGAGAGAGAGAGAGAGAGAGAGAGAGAGAGAGAGAGAGAATTTTTCCTTTAACACTTTGAGCTTTTCCCCAAATTTTAGGCTTCCTTTCTCTCTCTGAAGCTTCTCTCCCTGCCTTATGACTGCTTGTCAGCCATGCATCTGACCACAATGGTGGCTAAAACGACATGACTTTTTCATTTTCCCCTGCATTCTTCTCTTTAGTACAGAAGCTGAGGTTTTAGAGTTTGCCTACCCTGTAGGTTTTCTTTTAAACTCTAATAAAATTGTTGTGTTTTCATTTGAGTCCATTTTCAATTTTTTTGAGTCTATGAACTCTAAGAGACTTATTTCCCCTGCATCATTGTGTCTTCCATAATATTTCCCAATGGATAAGCTTTTCAATCAACATTTGCTCATTTAGTAATTTACAGCCTAGTCTATCATGCTTTTTTCCAAACAATTTATCATTAAGTCTTATGATTCTATAGGTTGATTGGTCCGGAAAGTTCTCACTTCAGGTCTCTTGAGTCCTTTTAGTCAGTGTACTTGGAACAAGTCTGGTTTCATGGCCCATGATGTGGACCATACATAGAGCCTCTGGTTAGAAGGATATCAGGCTCAGCTCAGTGCTCTGCTCTTGCTGAGCTATGGAGTTATACTGCTGGTCTCTGCTGCAGCTACTCTTCTCAAAGTCTGACTAGTTGGTGCCTCTAAGATGTCCCACTCACACAGGTGGCAGATAAGGCTACCTATTGACAGAGACCTCAGTATCAATCACCTGAGTCACTGCTCATGAGTTTTCTGTGTTGCTTAGGTTTTTCAGAAAGCACATGTCAAGGGAAAGTGGTTGAAGGAATCTAAGTAGAGGCTGACCAGCTTCTTACGGCCTTATCGGAAATTCATTCACAGCACATTCTGTGGCTCTGGAAATCCCTGAGGACCAACCTAGGTACTAAGTTAAGAAAACTAGGCTCTACTATTGTTTTCAAACTTTAAAAATTCGCATTAAATTAATGTGTGTGTGTGTGTGTGTGTGTGTGTGTGTGTGTGTGTGTGTGTGTAGTGGATCAGAGGACAGCTTGTGGAAGTTGGTTCTCTTTTCCTACCATGGGGCATCTGAGGCTCAAGTTCAGTTGACAAACCGGGCTGTCGAGCTTGGCAGCAGTCACTTTTTACCTATTGAGCCATCTTGCTTGCCCTTTACTTTATTTTTAAAAAACACAAATAAAATGGATGTACAGTTGTGATGTTCAGTGTTTTGAAATATATACATGCTGTTGTGTGTCTAAGTTAAGCCAGCCATCCCATTTCTTACCCCACTTACTTATTTTTTAAAAATTATTTTATTTTTATTTATGTATATATGTTCATGCACATGTAAGAACAAATATTCTTTTTTTTTTTTTTTGGATTTCGAGACAGGGTTTCTCTGTGTAGCCCTGGCTGTCCTGGAACTCACTCTGTAGACCAGGCTAGCCTCAAACTCAGAAATCCGCCTGCCTCTGCCTCCCAAGTGCTGGGATTAAAGGAGTGTGCCACCACTGCCTGGCCAAGAACAAATATTCTTAAAAGCACCTCAAAAGCAAAACCTCAAAAGAGGTTGTCATATCCCTTGAAGAAGATGGAGTTATAAGCAGTTGTGAGCTACACCACATGGGTGTTGGGAACCAAACTCCAGCCCTCTGCAGGAACAACAAGCTCCCTTAACCACTGAGCCATCCTGCAGCTCCCTCAGTTTCTTACTGAGTTCCATCTGTTGGGGTATTTGTATGCACATGCTACAGAAGCACATGTGGACTGAGCATATCATCTCTATCTTTGCAAAGCACTTTCCACAGGAGAGTCTGGAACACAGCATTGCTCTGATTAGATGCTATGCCTTTCTCAGGCTACTCGACCAGCTCTGCCCAATCTGTAGGCATACATTGCCATATGTGGATGGACAAGACAGCATCAGACTATTAGCCCTGTCTTTTAGATTCTTTCTAATATGATTAAAATAACTCTTGCTCGGGATCTCTTCACATTAAGCATGTGCCTACTAGAAGTATTCACAAGTAGTACTCCCATCTCCAGCTGGGGCCATAAGGTACTGAGAAATATTAGCCCCTGAGTCCTTCCTACCAGTTTACATTGAGAGAAACATTGAGTTTTTTTAGTTTACATTCCCGAATCCTAGGGATTTCTTCTCTAAGATGTCAGTGATGTCAGTGAAAGGATATTTGGAGTTTGATTCTAGGAATAAACCCCAGCTCTACTACTTACTGTAAGCCTCTAAAGTCCTCAGTTTTTTGTTTTTTTGTTTTTTTTTTGTTTTTATACAAAGAGGGAAAGACTAGATAGATTTAATGGCATGTGCCTATAATACTTGGGAGGCTGGGACAGAAGGATTGCTGTGAGTTTGAGAGCAACCTGGGCTACAGTCCAGTAACACCTGTCTAAGAAAACAACAAGAAAGCAAACTAAAATAAACAAGCAAACAAAATGAGTGGTGAGAGTCAAAACTCCCATGTGGTTTTTGTGATGAGGCATTAGGGTAATAGGTTAGGTACTCTAAAGGTAACAGGTAATAACATGCCACATGTCTTTAATTCAGATTATTTGCTTTCAGGGACTAACTCTTTCTTTCCTCCCAAAACCTTGGGTTTGAGTTACTGAACCTGCCTATATTCTCTGGAACAACTTACTGTTGCAGACATAATGGAAACCATCCAAAGACGGCATACTCCAGAAATGTGTACACTAGAAATGGAGGAGGCATAGGTTCCTCTTATAAAGGCCAGGCAGCACTATCCATAGTGATAACTAATACCTGAGTAGGCTATTTCTATGTATTAGGGACATTTTAAAATTTTATTTATTTTTTATTTTGGCATCCAGAGTCCTTGTTTTATAAAAGGGAGGCCTAGCTTCCTTTAGTTCTGTAGAACTACCTCTGAGAGCAAGTTAACCTGGCTCATCTGCCTGGAAATCGATTTCTCCAAATGGCCTAAGTCTAAGCCTAAGACCTGAATTCCCTAAGTTTTCGTTACCAAAAATCAAGGCTGAGGTGCCCCTGGCAGTTATATTGGCTATTTCTGCCTTTACTAGGATCAGGACCAGAATTGGGGCCCATTTGACCTTCATTAACACTGATTCAAGGGCAACACGAGGTGTCTCTTCTCCTCTATAGGCATATATGTGGGGAATAACAAAACCAGTATTTGTAAAGTGGGGGTGTGATTTTTCAGTGAGTCAGAGAAGGCACATTTAGTTAAATTGTTAGTGCAAACAAGCCAGTAATTTGAACACATGATGGAGGTGCCTTGTCCTTGTCAGGATGACCCACCATTGTCAGGTGGTTAACCTAGGTTAGTAAACTTTGGACAGTCTTATCTTTTATAAGTCTAGGATCCAAGTGATGTTTCATCTGTCATCATCCTCAGTGGCCTTTTTTCAACGGATTATATCAGCTACTTTGACAGCAGTTGGGGTCATGAGAATGACTTGTTGGATCCCTTCCAGACAGGCTCCAGGGCAGGGATAGTCTTTATTTAAACCAAGTCTTCTGACTGGAAACTGGGCGGGTTCAGAGGTGGGAGATGGCTGAATTCCCTTCACAGTCAGATCAATGGCCTGGCAAGCTTCCTGCAAAGCCTGCAATAACTTGAAAAGGGAGTGATTAGACATTACTGCCTTGGGGCCATCTTGGAGTTTGGGGAGGACAGGATGCAGTCTCCCAAGCATAATTTCAAAAGGAGGGAGCCCCTCCCAGTAAGAAGTACATTGGAGCCGGGCGGTGGTGGAGCACGCCTTTAATCCCAGCACTCGGGAGGCAGAGGCAGGCGGATTTCTGAGTTCGAGGCCAGCCTGGTCTACAGAGTGAGTTCCAGGACAGCCCGGGCTATACAGAGAAACCCTGTCTCGAAAAACCAAAAAAAAAAAAAAAAAAAGAAAAAAAAAAGAAAAAAAAAAAGAAGTACATTGGACCCTGAGCAAGACAAAGAGGAAGAGGTTGGCCTGATTTTTTGCAATTTTCCAGTCCCAATTTGGCCAGAGTCTCCTAAAGCGTTCTCTATTCATCCTTTCTGTCTGACCTCTGTGGCCTAATGCACAATAGAATTACCAATTGTCATACTTTGAGACACTTTGTGACGGCCAGGCTATTGTTGGACCTCAAAGATAAGGTCAATCTAAACCTAGAAATTATTTCCTGAAGAAGTTCCTTGGTAACTATTGAAGCCACTTCTGTTGGGGTGGGGTAGGCTTCTACCCATCCTGAGAAGGTGTCTACAACCACTCACAAATATTTGTAGCCAAAAACACTAGGTCAGATTTCAGTCCAAGTCCCAATGTCTTCCTGGCCCATTTCCTTGAGCCAAGATCTCTTATGGGATCTTTCTTCCTCCTTTGGGGTTTACCTGAGAACAGGTACAGGTAGTGAATCCAAAGTGGGCTCTTTAATCAGTCTTCCTTGATTTGGAACATAATAGCTGGGTATGAGGAATTTAACACTTTCTGTGGCCCTTAGGTGAGTGACTTGGTGGAGATCCATAACCAGTGGCCTTCCCAGGCCTGTAGGAAGGATGGGCCTGACTCCCAGCTCATTCACCCTCCTTGTCTATCCTGTTCAGCCAGTTCTTGTTTGCCTAGTCAGTCTTGCCCCAAGCAAGTCTCAGTCATAAACTGGGCTTGAGTAGGGCTACCAAGACTTAGAGAGAGATCCCACTGGTTCCAGCCCCATTTCCTAGGTGGCTAAGTCACCTGCTCTATTGCCTTTGGTTTTAGGGAATTCCTTTTTGACGTCCTTTGCAATGGACAATAGCCAGTCTCTTAGGTAACCAGATAGCTTCTAATAGGGGGAAGATTTCTACTTTAGCTGAAATTAGCAATCTTCTCTTCCTGTGTAGAACCCATGGACATGGGACATGTTGGACAGCCTATCTGCTGCCAGTGTTTATGGTGATAGCCTTGTCTTTCCCCTAGCAGGGTGCTTGAGTCAAAGCTCAAAGCTCTGCTCTTTGAGCTGAGGTTCATGTGCTTCAAGATTGTCCAGATAGTCTATCTTTGGTCACTACCATGTACCACTGCCCCTGTATACCTGATCTGGTCTTGGATGAAGTTGCTCCCATCTGTGAACAATACCTTAGCGCCAGCCTATGCTCTTTTATGTTCCTCCCAAGTCCTCTTCTCCTAATAGTCCTCTATATCTACAGACCAAACTTAACCTCCTAAGGTGTTCAGAAAAATGACTTTTGATTTAACTTTTTTTTTCCCTTTTGGGTGGCAGCATCAATGTACTTCTAGAGCACTTGGCAGCGGTGTGAGTGATGATTTTTTTTTTCTGGAGCCCTGGAACATCTCAGGGTATGTACCTCCTAAGAGTCCTCCCCAGTTGGCACACTGTTCCCTGTTCCTGAGGTGTTCCTGAGGGTCCCATAGTCCCTACATGTCAGGGTTCAATCTCTGGGGATCTTACTAGGGCAGATACTGGGAACTCGACAGAAACAACCACTCAGACAAAGTTTATAGTCAATTGAAAGTCTTCATTTCAGCCAGCTGGGATTACACTCAGGTATTCAGGGACCCAAGTGTAGCCCCAAAGGGGATCCCCCCCTTTTTTTTGACACAGGGGCTTTTAAAGATAAAAACAACATCCTGGAATCTTGCTCAGCAGCTATGGGGGGAGGTTTGCACAAGCAAAAAGTTTAACAGAAACTAAAATAAGTTGTCAGGGGCATCTTGACCTTGGGTTCCTAGAATAAAGTTGGGTAATTTTCCATAGGATTCTCCATTAGGGAGATCAAGTTCTTATTCAACCTGTAATAGCCTCAACAAGAATACAAGATGAAGGAACCTCTGCACTGTCTTTCCCTGTCAGTTTGTTTGTGCACCACGTGGATCTAGTGTGCCTGCAAAGACCAGAAGACAAGACAAAACAACCACTTGAGCTGCAGATGAGCCGTCATGCAGGTGCTGAAAACCAAAGGTAGGTCCTTTGGAAAAGCAGCAAGTGCTCTTAAACTCTAAGCCTTCTTTTGAGCACTCAGATCTTTTGTTAGCCACACCCTACGCTGTTTTGCAAAGTGTTAATTCTTTGAATACTCACAGTCCTAAGAATTACATCTTTATTTAACAAACAAGGAAATGAAGGCTTAGAGACATTTAGGTCTAGACCCTAGGCCAGCCACAAGGGCATGAAATAGGGTGATAGTTTAGTAGAAATCTTCATTTTAGAACATCTATACCATGCTCTGACACCTCCCAGAACAATCTACTAACTCACAATGCTTCCATTGTCATATACCAGAAATTCTCAAAGTATTTTTACTATCTGCAAGAAAATTTATAACACTTCCACTAACTGCCATATACCAAAAACTCTCAAAATATTTTAACTATTTGCAAGGAAATATATAACATTTTCCACATGAGATATGAAGTACATGCCTGTTACAAATGCCACTTTTAGCATTACTGCTTTCAAAGACAGAGGGGGAGCTGAGGAGACAGCTCAATAGGTTAAGTGCTTGCCTTGAAATCAAAAGAACCTGAATTTGATACCCAGAACCCACAAAAATAAGCTAAGTGTGATGGCTGACTTGTAATTCGAGCCCTGGGGTGGTGGAGACACGCAGATATTTGGAGCTCAATGGCTAGCCAACTTAGCCTACTTGGCAAGTTTCAATCCACTGAGAAATCCTATTATAAGGAACATAATATAAAAACCCTTTTGTGTAGTTTAGAAACTATTTTGTGTTACTTGGAATAATGTAATACAAATGAGATAGAAGTTTGCCACCAGGTAGCTCTGATAAGAGCTAAGTCCTCAGAAATAAGTCCCTGAGAGGTCACCAGACAGCTCAGAAAAAGCCAAACCCAAGACAGGCCTTGATTTGCTAATGAGTTAAGCCTTCACTGCTGTAAATGTGCTAGGGATGCCCCAAATAGTAGCCCTGATATACCAGAAACTCTCAAAGCATTTTAACTATTTGCAAGGAAAACCTACTGTGCAATGAAATGATACAAAAATTGGAACTTTGGAAATGGTCTCTAGAATCTCACTGCTGTGTTCGGGAGACTCACCCCTCACCAATCCTCTATGTTGATACCCATTGGCAAGAGGACTTGAGACTCTGTGCTTGGCCCTGGCTTTTGTGACCATTGAACTTTTAGCAGTGTTGCTGGGCCTACACAGGTTTGCTTGTCAGCTCTAGCTTGGCCTACTCTCTCAACAACCTCTTGGACTTCCATCAGTGCCATCCTCCCATCCTGCCCCATCATGGCAGATGTGAGTTGAAGCCTGCAAGCTTCCGAAGCATCCTCACCAGAAAAGAATCTCCAGTGGAACCTTGCAGCAGGATTTCTGCCCAAAGAATTGTTCCCTGATTGGTGAGATGTCTGTTTAAATTTTATTTTAGCATAATACTTTAAGGTATGTTTGTGTGAATAACCGAGCATATTCAAAAGACAGATCTTGTCTGGACATCCTACTTGTTGAATGCCTTACAGCTCATTGGCTATGCTCTCTGCACCTATCTTTTTTTAAAAGATATGTGGCAGAAGAAGAATGCTATCCAAAGTTTGTCCTCTGGCCTCCATTTGCAGATGCACACCCCTCCCCCAGGGCTCCTGTAGATGCTAGAAAGGATGGTATTCATTAATTTCATCACTTGACAAGCAATTAAAGACACCCAGTTGATGCAGAATAATTTTAGGGGTGTTTTGGTTCAAAAGACTTTGTTTGAATTGTAGCCTTGCAGATCACTTGCCCAAGGTCATGTAACAACTTACTATTTAACCTTTCTATATCCTTGGTCCTACATACAAAATAAGTAAATGATAATGCTGTTCTCACATAGTTATTATGAGTTTTATATCCATATGAAATATGTCAGAACATGCTTGGCATGATGAGATCCTGTTGAGCAGATATTGAGGAACAAGAAATAAGCTCAGAAGGAAAAGGATTCAGTCTAGTTTCTACTAGGCTCCTCTGTTCATCAGTAGACACTTTTTTTTTTTTTTTTTGAGACAGGATTTCTCTGTGTAACAGTCCTGGCTCTCTTGGAACTCAATTTGTAGACCAGGCCTTGTACTCTGGCTTTGTTTTCACAGAGATCTATCTGCTTCTGAAGAGTGCTGGGATTAAAGATGTCTATCACAACACCAAGCTCAGTAGACACTCACTAAGCACTAGCACTAAGCACTAGAAGGTAGGGGTATAACAGCTAGACAACACTGCCAATAAAGTATAAAGTACTTCTTATAAAGTACTGGAAGAAGCCAAAAGAAAAGCAAACAATGACAATGCTTTATAATAAGTAATGTAACTAGGTAGGCATCTGGTAACTGGACAAGCAAGGGAGGCTTATCACATAAAGTTTTCCCTCTACAGATGATGCATTAAAAAATAATTCAGGTGAGATGAGATCTAGAGTCACAGCTCCATAACGCTCCTGCTGAGAATTGAAGGCCTTCATTGGAGTGTTGACCTCAGAGATGGAAAAAAGATGTGTTGGAGACAAGAGGAAGAGTTGTTGGAATGTAATGATTGACTAGAGTGGCTTTGGAAGGGCAGTGATATCCTAACTTGTTTTCAGTAGCTGTATTCTGGTGCTAGAAAGAGGGTTCAGTGGTTAAGAGTGCTTCTTTTGTAGAGGAACTCAGTTCTGTTCCTAGCACCCACACCAGACAACTCAAAACTGCCTGTAACTCCAGCTCCAGGGGATCTGACATCTTCAAACTTCCATGGATATGTTTTTATTTATTTATTTTTTGTATTCTTGCCTAGCCTGGAGCTTCTATGTAGACCAGGCTGGCCTCAAACTCAGAGATCTGCCTGCTTCTGCCTCATGAGTGTGAGAAATAAAAACATGTGCCACTATGCCAGGTGATGCTGATTTTTTTTGTTCCTTCCTTTGTTCTTCCATTCTTCTGTTCATTGGATCTTTCTTTCCTCTTTCGTGTGTGTGTGTGTATCAAGTTAGCTTTACTCTCAAAATCCTCCAGCCTCAGCCCCTCAAGTATATTACCATGCCTGGCTAAATATGGATCTGGAATCTCAGGTTTTTACTGCTTCCATAGGAAATAAGTTAATGTGAATGGGACAGAATCTTATGGATGACAGTCACAGTGGAATTTGTCTCTGAAAATTTTGGAGCAAATCATATGTGTACCAAGATGTCAGGCCAGGGGTTGAGATTACAAGGTTTACTGCATGTTCCATGCACATCTTGCACTGTGTGTTTTTCCTTTGGTGTCAACTCTGTAGAGACTGGGTTTGAGTTTATTGAGGATAATTGAATCTGGGGTCTCTTAAATCCTAATTTGTGTAGGTTTTCAAGAAAGAAATCACTTTCAACATACCTTCAAGAGAATCAAAGAGTAAATTTACAGAGAAAAAGTTGGTTATGCAGAGCATCTTGATGCATACCTGCAGTCTCAACAAAGAAGCCAGGCAGGCTGAGTGTGGTGGCACACACCTATGGTCCCAGCACTCAGGAGGCAGAGGCAGGCAGATCTCTGAGTTTGAGGCCAGTCTGGTCTATAGAGCAAGTTGCAGGGTAGTCAAAGCTGTACAGAGAAACCTTATCTTGTAAAAAACAAAACAAAGAAGGCAGAGGCATATGAATTGGGAATTTCTAGTTTCATTGGAAACACAGTTGTGTCATGTGATATCTTTCTGGAAACTGTCTTGTGAGAGGATATTCTGCTGAGAACAGACATGTGGTGTTTTTCTGGAAGCTGCCTGGTGAAAGGGCATGTGATGTTTTGCTGGAGCAGATGTTTGAGAGGACACATGATGTTTTGAAAGAGTATAAGTATAACCCAACAGAGAGTGGTCAACTTTCTTGCATTGGTTCGCCTTGTAACTCTTTGCTTGTCATCATTGGGCTTTGCTGACACTGGTCTTTTCTGGAGATACTCTTGTATTGGTTTGCCTTGCTTTCTTCACTGATCTTTACTTGTTGTGACTTCATAGACAGAAACATACCAAAGAACTTCTGGTGGTATCCCAGCTGCTTCTTGCTGCTTCCATGGACCAATTGGCAGAGCCTCGTTTCTTCTGGATCAAGCCACTTGTACTGATTCACGTTTGGTGTTTTGATGTTGAACTGGACTGCTGACAACAAAGATTGGAATCACCCCAAAGAACTATTTCTAAACAGGTCCATAACTCCTATTTCCTCTTAGCCTTTCTTCCCCCCTACCTCTAGTGAATGATGGGCTAGAAGGGAAATTGAAACATTAAAGTGGGTTTTGAAGAATGTAAGCCTACTGGCATAAGCAAGAGTTCAAAGCTAGCCCAAGTTACCTAACTAGACCCTGTTTTTAAAGTTTTAAAATAAGGATATAAAATAAAGGAAGGGAAAGCAGGAGGAAGAAAGGCAGAAAGAATGAAAGAAGAGAAAGAGGGAAGAAGGAAAGAAAAGGGAAGAGAGTGGGGAAGATAGAAAAAGAAAAGGGCAAGGGGAAGATGACAGTGATTATTACTAGGTATCAGATTTCTTTTAAGGGCAAATAAAGTATTCTAAAATTAGATCAAAGTGATGGTTGCACAAGCCCATGAATACATGGAAAAACAATGAACTATAAACTCCATTTTTTGGTGAATTCTATGGTATATGATTTCTATCTTCATTAAAAATTTATTCAAGCATTTAATGTAGTCAAAAGACAAAAAGCCATCTGTTAGCTGGCATTACTTTTAACCTTTTCCCTTTTTGTATTTTTCATGATTTTGTGTAGACAACAAGCTTTATTCATTGATTGTTATGACTGTTGATTAACTATATGTAAAGTGACTAATATAATGTCTAACACATAGCAAACACTCAGAGTATGATAATTATGAATGTTCTGAGATTAGAAAAGAAAGCCTGGCACCAAGGCTCAAGGGACATCTTGGAAAGGAAGTAGAAATAAGAAGTTGAATAAAACCAGGCAGTGGTGGCGCATGCCTTTAATCCCAGCACTTGAGAGGCAGAAGCAGGCAGATTTCCGAGTTCGAGGTCAGCCTGGTCTACAGAGGACAGCCAGGGCTACACAGAGAAACCCTGTCTCGGAAAAAAAAAAAAAAAAAATGAAGTGGAATAAAGCTGAAGAAGTAGTGGGTTGGGGAGGCATCTCAAAATGTAAATTTTTGTACTTGACATAGTTATAGCACTCATAAACTCACAGGAGCTGTGATTCCTACGTAATGCTAATCTGGCCAAAATTCCAGCATAGATGGGGCAGATGATTCCAGGCCCCACCCATTACTAAGGAGCTACTGATGATTGATAGCTACTGGGGCAGGGAGAATCTCATACCTGTTTACAGTGAAACTGTTCCAGTGGCCAAGAACCTGAGACTAGATAGGCCATGAACCTAGAGGAAAGCTAAATACTACTTATCTCCTAATGGAATATAGCAATAAAATGGCTCCTAACAGCATTCTGTTATGTCCATAGAGCAGTGTCTTGCTTAGCCATCATCAGAAAAGCTTCCTCCTGCAGTAGATGGAAATAAATATCAAAACCTACAGCTGGACAATGAGTAGAGAGTGAGAGACCTTGGAACACCTGGTCCAAAACGGGATGTCTCCATCAAGTCCCTTCCCTCAGAGCTCAAGCAACTCTGTGGAAGAGGTGGCAGAGAGACTGTAAGAGTCAGAGGAGATGGAAGATGCTAAGGAAACAAGGCCTTCCTAAACAGAGCAGGATCAATACATATATGAACTCAGAGATTGTGACAGCATGCACAGGGCCTGCACAAGTCAGGGCCTAATGAGGCCCCAGTGCTTAGAGTAGAAATGGACACAAGTCCACATCCCTAACTCAAAAGTTATCTCCAATTGATGACTGCTTGCCAATGAAAAATTCTACTTCTCCAATGGAGTTTCACTTGGGATACCAACCACACATAAGACGAGGTCCCATGTCCAGCAGTAGATGGTCAAAAAAAATGAACCTATTCTTTTTGTTTATTTGTCTGGTTTTGGTCTCATAAAATTTATTTGGGCGTTGTTCATTCTTGTTTATTTTGATCCTACTCGTCTTTTGTTTATATGTTATGATTTCTTATTTTGTGCTTTTTTTTTTTTAAATTTCTGTTTGAAAATGTGTGTATTTCTATGTGTTTATACATTTCTTGGGGTTTTTCTTCGTTTTCCTGATTGTTTTTATCTTTTACTATTATTATATGCTTACTTGTTTTCTAATGAGAGAGAACAAAAAAGTATGGATTTGGTGGGCTAGGAGGCAGGGAGGAGCTAGGAGGAGCTGAGGAAGCGAGAGTAATAATCAAAATATATTGTATAAAAACTATTTTCAAAAATAATAATAAAAAACAAACAGAAAATAGAGACCTTTGTTCCCCACAGAATATGTTAAATCAGAGCAATACTCTGGAATATGTTCAGCAGCTGTTGAATTAAATAACTATTAAACCATACAGTTGTTGAATGACTGAGTACATAAAAGCAGGAAGTATGAAATCTATTACCTATGTTCAAAATGCTTTCTTTTCTTTTTTTTTTTTTTTTTTTTTTTGGCTTTTCGAGACAGGGTTTCTCTGTATAGCCCGGGCTGTCCTGGAACTCACTCTGTAGACCAGGCTGGCCTTGAACTCAGAAATTTGCCTGCCTTTGCCTCCCAAGTGCTGAGATTAAAGGCATGTGTCACTATTGCCCGGCTCAAAATGCTTTCTATAGACACAATGAGAACATCGATGGATGCATTTAAACTGAAAACCTTGAGCAAGGGAAATTAGTCAGTGGGTAAAAGTGCTTGCCATATAAGCTTGCTAACTGGAATTTGTTCCCTAGAATCCCAAGACCTAAAACTAGTAATTTTTTTAAGGGCAAGCATGCACTCACTGTGTTATATTTATAACCCCTGGTATTTTATGACAGGCTTGTTGTGCCTCTCTGCCTCTTGAGTGGTCTCACAGGCAACATATAGCAGAAGGCCTATAAAGAAAACTTCTGTAGAGTTGGGTTGGGCAAAGCCTTGTTGAGACAACAGAAGCATAATCAACAAAACAAAAATAATAGTACTTCACCATAAAGAGCCTTTTATGCCTCAAAGGATTCTACTGAGAAAGTCAAAAGCCAACATTAGCTTCAATAGCACATGAACTGTGATTGGAAAAAAAAAAAAACATGGAAAACTGACACAAGGTCAGTAGGCAGATTTGGGAAGTATTTCATATTTTCAAATGTAAGACTAGAATTCTAAACATAAATATCCAGCTTTAATACAGATAGTAAATCTAAGGATATGGAATTTTGTGACCACTCTTGGGACTTTTAAAATCTAGTTTTACTACATTTATTTATTTTTGGGTTTTTTTTTTTTTTTTTTTTGGCTTTTTTGAGACAGGGTTTCTCTGTGTAGCCCTGGCTGTCCTGGAACTCACTCTGTAGACCAGGCTGGCCTCAAACTCGGAAATCCGCCTGCCTCTGCTTCCCAAGTGCTGGGATTAAAGGCGTGCGCCACCACCACCCGGCTTATTTATTTACTTATTTGTGGGGTGATGGAAGCACATTCACACTCTTTGGCAAGTATGTGTAGGTCCTGGAAATCAAACTCAAGTTACAATTCTTGACAGCAAGTGCCTTTACCCACTGAACCATCTTGTTGGCCCTTGAATGATCTTTTAAACAAAAGACTTTATGTGAAAATAATAAAAGAAAAGAAAGTGAAAAGTCAGTCACAGAATAGGAGAAAATCTTTGCAGAAAACATTTCTAATGAGACAACCATCTAAAGCATATTAAGAAACCTAGAACATAATAACAAAAGATAAGAGTAGAAATTATTAAAAGTCAAATAATCTTATTAGACATCTCCCAAAAAATATGTAAGAGGGGCCAATAAACAGGAGTGAAAGTATTCAGTTCCACTAGCTCTTAGGGAAATGCAAACCAAGATACACAGACCCTGTGTCAGATCTAGCAGGATGGCTATGGCAAAAAACAGACCAAACCATGGCAAGTGTATGAAGGTCTGGGGCTTCCTTCATTGTTGGTGGGTCATTAAATGGAGTGGTCTTTTGGGGAAATAGATGAACAGTTCCTCAAAAATGTTAAACACAGTGTTACTGTGTAACCCAGAAATGCTACTTTGTTATATCCAGTGAAATATCCCAGACAACTGAATAAATATAGTTACACAAAATCCGTAAGTCAACATTCATAAAGTATTACTTGTGAATGACAAGAAGTGAAAGTACCTAAATTTCTGCCAACTTAAAAAAGAGATAAATAAGATACCGTCTATTCTGGGCCCGAGAGATGGCTCAGTGGTTAAGAGCACTGACTGCTCTTCCAGAGGTCCTGAGTTCTATTCCTAGCAACCACATGGTGGCTCACAACCATCTGCACTGGGGTCTGATGCTCTCTTCTGGTGTGTCTGAAGAGAGAAATAGTGTACTCATATACATAAAATAAATAGATAAATATTTTTAAAAAAGATACCGTCTATTCGTGGAATGGAGCATTATTCAGTCATTAGCAGCAGTATTGATTCATGCTACAACAAGTGTAAACCTTGAAAACATCACATAGGTGAGAGAAGGCAGACAGCCACAAAAAGACTATACACTGTATGATTCTGTTTATATGTAGAGAATGGACACACACAGAGAAAAGCAGCTTAGTGATTGCCTAGGCTTGAGGACTGATGGTCTCAGTTGTACGAATATAGTAAAAATACACTAAAAAACTACATGGCAGTACTCTTTAGATCAATAGATAACATGGTGAATGAATTATATCTTAGTAACTTGCTTTTCTGTTTTTTGGTCTCACTCTGCAGCCCAGGCTGGCCTTGAACTCATGGCAGCACCTCTGCCTTAACCTTGGACCGACAATAGCGGTGACTATAACACAAGCTTTGTGGGTTTTGTCAATGCTGTTCTTAGGGTTTTTGTTGTTGTTGTTGTTGTTGTTGTTTTGTTTTTTAAAGCATAATGGAGGACAAAAAGAACTAAAATTTAAAAGCAAAAGGCTCACCCTTTGAAGTCAGTTTAAGGTGGCAAAATAGGCAGCACAATATTTCTGTTTTTAGCTCTAATAGTCTCTAATTTTAGCAAAACCCAGGCCTGTAATATTATGCTGAAAGCATTCCATCGTCATATGCAGAAGATTAGCCCCTCTCATAACAACCATCTTTAATGTGTTCATTTTTAAAAATGAATTATACATTAGGTAAACACTAAAAATGTATCAGTTTCCTACCTACTTTTATGTGATGCCTGTTTCCCCAGTGTGTTCTGTTAGAACAGAATTATAGCTTTATTTTGGTACATGTGGTAACAATGTATATATAGACTTCTTTCCTCGACTATGGTCCTCACAATGATAAAGATTGGACTACTACCAAGCTGTAAGACAAGACAGTTCAGGTTTGAAGAGATGGCTCAGCAGTTAAGAGCACTTCTTGTCTTCCAAAAGGGCAGGATTCAATTCCTCGAAACACATGTTGGCTCACAACCATCTGTGTTTCCAGTTCTAAGGGTTCCACTGCCCTCTTCTAAAGAGCTTCTGTGGTGCACATGCATGCATGCATGCAAGCATTAAAGCAATACAATAAAAATAAATAAATCTATTTATTTAGTGCTTGGACTTTTAGTCGATATAAATTTGTCAGAGTACTTAAACTCAGTTTCATTAAATGTAAAAGATAGAGGGATTGGAGAGATGGCTCTACAATTAGGAGCATGTGCTGTTCTTCCAGAGGAGGGGTGTGTGTATGCTCAATTCATAGCAACCACATGGAGGATCACAAACTTTATAACTCCAGTACCAGGTGATCTAATGCTGTCTATTGGCCTTCACAGACACACAGGTACACAAGTGATACACAGACATACATGCAGGGCAAAACACTTGTACATAAAAAGTGAATCATAGTAAAAAAAAACTAAAAAAAAATGTTGGAGGTAGTATTATTTCAAGTTATTCTTAGAACTAAAGAAAATGAGGGATATAACATAACTAGCACAGTGTCCAGAACATAGTGAATGCTAAAGAACTGTTGTGGTTATTACTTATAGTTACAGTAACAGGGGATTGAGATTATTAAGACACCTGTAAACAGAGCTAGGGAAATGGCTGTCAGTAAAGTGCTTGCCATGAAAGCATGAGGACCTGAATTCAATCACCAGCACCTAGGTAAGAGTTGAGTGCATCTGTTATCCAGGACTATGGAGAACCTCTGAGGTTTGCTAGTCAGCTAATCTAGTCAATCAGTGAGCTCCAGGTTCAGTGAGGGATCTTATCTCCAAAAGTAAGGTGAAAAAGGAATGAGGAAAACTCCCAGCATCAACCCCTGCCGCTACATGTGCTTGCATGCAGGCTCGTGGCCACGTGTACGCACAAAGAAATGGTCGAAAACAAGATTACAACATGGCTGAAAATTGAGTGCTAGCATCAAAACAGCAAGTGCTTGTGAGTTTTCCTATTAGGCCAGTGTTAGACACATAAACTGTATATTTAGTCAAGGTACTCGGACAGTTTTCATATCTACTGATAGGATATTCTAGAGAGAAGCTTGCTTGCTATACATAAACTGTGATGTTGCATGAGTATATTTAAGAGAATGTAATGTGTGTCACATAATGCTGTGGAGCCTCGATTTGAGTAAGAGTCTTGGAGAGTCTCCTCTGCTCTTACTGTGGGGATTGTCCTATGCATGTTCTTACTGAGAGTAGCACTCTTTAGGCATTTTAAAAAACACTTTTGTTATTTATTTATTTATTTTCTATGTGTGTGTGTCTGAGTGTGAATGCACCACAGCATGAGTGTGGAGAAAAAAGGTAGTTACTATATTTGGAGAAGAGAAAGGGTTTGTTAAAGTATGATCTTGCAAATTGTTCTTGAGCTATTTTCAAAGGGTAGAGAGAGTATGGCTAAGAGTTATTGGTTGGGCATTGGGTAAGAGTCACAATACAGGCTGTGGGAGAGTGAGAGAGTGTGGATGTGGGAGGAAATGAAGCAATTTGGAAATAAGTGATTTTGGCATTAAGGAGGATAGATCATAAGATGCCTGTAATATAACCCCATATTCTAACTTCCTCAAGGCATTGACTTAAATCTGCTCAGAAATTGTTACCTTCAACCATGTTGTTTAAACCTGAGTAGTTATTGGAATTTCAGTACTTGTCTTAACTTCTATCAGGATAGAGATTGGTTTACAGAATTGATGTCGGCAGTCTCAGTGCAGCTATAAGATTGCTACTAGCACTTAATGTAAGTGTGAACTTGGTAAGTCTTATTACTTCTTACATGATTTCATCACTGTGGAAAGGGGATAGTTATTTATCTAAAATGATGTGAGGATGAAACATTCCTAGTACCTGCTACCTGAGATATGTTTTCTATTGCATCCTGCATCAGTGGAAAAGATTGAAAACTATAGTGTATATTGCCTTAGTGGGATTTAAAGTTCCCAACTAATGTCAGAGTTAGCATGTCATTACTAAACAAGTTTCCTTCCTTCACACATAATATTCAATGTACTATAAAACATTTTCTCTTAAGCACATTTGGGGAACTTGAGACGGTTTTTTCTCATGTAAACTCTGCTGTTCTATAACTTGCTCTGTTGATCTGGTTAGCCTTGAACTCAAGAGATTCACATGCCTCTGCTTCCTAAATGCTCAGATTAAAGGCACGCGCCACCACCTCCTGTTCTGGAGCACATTTTACTAACACCGGCTGTCTCTTAAGCTTTGGCTGACCAGAGACCGACAGATTAATTAATCGCGTTGACTCTAGAAAGCATTTCCACAAACACTGTTTTGGAGGCTTGCTGGGCGTCCAGTACTGCAGTCAGGACTTAATAGCGTGGTCGCAATGACCGGAAAAGGCGCGCAACCCAGACAGTTCAACTCCTCTTTTGGATTCGTTCTGCCACGCAGATTCATGATCGGTGAGAGCAACCCTAGAATTCCGTTTCACATTAAACAAAATTGCCCTATTCCTTACGAAGGGTGGAGGACACAGCTCTAGAAACCCAACAGTCAGGGACGTGAGACAGTGCGGTCGCAATCTACGGGAGGCTAGTGTGACACCCCCCACCCCCCGGAAGTTTTTGAAGCTCCAGTTACTAGGTCTGGGAGTCACCTTGACCCTCCCAGAAAGGTAGAGAAAGTCCTCCAGCGGAGACGGAGTAAGTGAAACCAAAGACAGTGAACACTTTCATGAGCAGAAGACGCCCTCACGTTTTCCTGTTTTCAGAGGTAGCTAAAGACCGAGAGTTTAAGGGTGACAAGAGCAGGTGGCAGAACTCCGCCCCGTACTCGCTTCCCCACCTTCAGCGAGCACGCTGCACTCTTTCCTTGAGATCCCGCCTCTCAGGCGCGCGCGAAGAGTTGCTGCGCGGTGCACGCTGGGAATTGTGGTTCAGGAGTAACCAGACAGCTCAGGATGATAAGCTGTGGCCTACACGCCCCATGGTGCTGTGCGGCGCAGGCCGCTCCCGGATGTGTGCCTGGCGCCGGAAGAGAAGGCGGCCCCCCTCTCTCAGCCCGGCCATCTTGTGGGAAGAGCTGAAGCAGGCGCTTTTGGCTCGGCGCGGTCCGCTGCAATCCGTGGAGGAACGCGCCGCCGAGCCACCATCATGCCTGGGCACCTACAGGAAGGCTTCGGCTGCGTGGTCACCAACCGATTCGACCAGCTATTT
Source organism: Grammomys surdaster (assembly GCF_004785775.1). Classification (NCBI taxonomy): domain Eukaryota; kingdom Metazoa; phylum Chordata; class Mammalia; order Rodentia; family Muridae; genus Grammomys; species Grammomys surdaster. The sequence goes on along the minus strand of NW_021605171.1, from coordinate 391,585 downwards.
GACGACGAATCGGACCCTTTCGAGGTACTGAAGGCAGCAGAGAACAAGAAAAAAGAAGCCGGCGGGGGCGGCGTTGGGGGCCCCGGGGCCAAGAGCGCGGCTCAGGCCGCGGCCCAGACCAACTCCAACGCGGCAGGCAAACAGTTGCGTAGAGAGTCCCAGAAAGACCGCAAGAACCCGCTGCCCCCCAGCGTCGGCGTGGCTGACAAAAAGGAGGAGACGCAGCCGCCGGTGGCGCTTAAGAAAGAAGGTAAAGCCGGGCGAGGCGGTGGGGAGTCCGGGCTGGCGGGCAGCACGGGGGCGTGCGCCGCCGCTTGCTCGTGCAGCTGGAGGGGCCGCGGAGACCTCGGAGCCCCTCACGGTGCCGGGAGCGTGCCTGGTCCCAAGTCCACGCCGCTCGCAGGCTCGGCGGGAGCCTTCCCGCCTTGGGCTGACTGAGCGTGCTCCGAGAGGGCGGCCCGGGCGTTCCCGCCGATTCCTGCCGGGCGCTCGCCTCCTGGCTCAACGCGCCCGGGAGCAGCGCGGGCACTGCTTCCTGCCCGGCGTGCTCCTGGCTGCCGCTGCCCGCTGTGGGCTCCTGCCCTGCCATCTTGTCCCACAATGGCGCGGACCCTCAAGGAAAGGCCTGGGCTCGGAGTTGCCACTTGGGCTGCGTCTGTATTTGGGGGGCACTGTTAAAAAGAGTGGAGGGAGTTGCTGTTTGTGTCCCACGTGTGCGTTTTGTGTTGTGCCCTTTCGCTCTCGTGCTAGTACTTACTGTAACTTATTGGCGTGAATTATTAAAGTGTTGGAGAGGAGAAGAATTTGGTCCCACTCATTTTGAGGGAGTTCTGAATAAAGGCTGGTCATTAGCAGAACCCATCTCACGGCTCGATCCCCTCTTCCAATTCTCTGGAGCCCCCAGGTCATAGGGCTTTGCCTGCTCTGGGACTCATGGACGAAATAAGTGCCCCCAGCCTGTCACGTCCCGGCAGCAAAGCTCAGTCTGCAGCTTTTCTACCGCACGTGCGTAAAGCGTGGTCGGGTCTTCATTGGCGGTTAATAGTCTCTAACAGGGCACTAGAAGTTTCATAGTTGTTTTGATTTTAGCATTCTTCTCCACTACTGGCTTATTGTGGGTGAAAAGGCAAAGCAATTAGGGGCTAAGAAAAAGTGAAAAATCAATAGGGAGTAGGTATAGAATAACCTGTGAATCTTAAAATTGCTACTATGTTAAAGTGCCACGTGCTCATGAAAGGAATTGTTCCTCATTAGCTTGTGTTAGGTTTTAAGGTTTTTTTGGGGTGGTGGTGGTGTCTTTTTAGTAAAGGCTTAGAGTAAAACATCCAGTACTTAGTAGTAGATTTATAAAAGGAAAGAATTATGTTAGTAGATTTGGAAGCATAGTCTGGAGTGTTAGAAAACATCACTTGGACAGAAGTACTGAGCCGATAAAGCTTCTTCACATCACATAGCTGAATAAGACATTTAATTCCTGATTGGTGTATTTTAAACTGCTAAAATTTACCTCCTTGATGACTGTAATTCACAGAAGTACATTAATAAGTTGAGTAAATAAAGCACATTAGGTAGATGAACTCATTAAAAATGTTCAAAGCATGAAGCGTGATTTTAAATTATTCAGTTTTCACCACGAAGCCAATTTACGATCTTACCTGTAAACTAGCATAAGTCATCAGTGTAGGGCATTTTTGTTTATAGTCAGGATTAAGTTTGTCATTTCTTTCAGAAAACTTTTTCACATTAGTAGTCAGCATTTTTTCTATGTTGTTTCTAAGTCTTCTTCCGTGGGTTGTATTGGGTATTGAACTCAGAACCTTGTCCATGCTGGGGAACATTTGCATTCCACATCCCAAACCCTTAGATCACTCTTAAACCAGAGTTGCTTTTAAACAAGGTTATGTATACATAAGGGGACATTTCGAATAAAAATGCCAGTCAGTGCTGTGTATTAGATAGTGGTTGGTAGACTTGTAAACAAAGTACCTACCTCTAAGAATGGAAACAATTATTAACTTATGTTGTGTCCTGTGTCTGGATAACACAATGCTGAATTGTAATGTTTTTCTTACATAAATTTGTAGCTTTTGTCTATTTGAAGAATTTGAGAACTGGCAAAATGTCTTTAAGTGTAGACCAGGTTTTTTGGGTTTAGCAAAAAAACATCTCTGGTTATTAGTGCAGTTAAGAACTCAAGTATCTGGTAAGTACAGTAAAAGAACCTTGCATGCTTTTTTAAAAAATATCATTTTTCAGTAGATGAATGTATATTTTGTGATAGTGATAGTGGCAGAACCCAGCCTTTTGCAAACTAAGCGAAAGTAGCTCTCAATGAACTACATTCCCAACCCCTTGATGAGTTTAGTAAGTTTTTTTCTGATTATGTAGGCCTCATACTGAATGTTGGGTGGGGAAGCAAGCCATTGTTCCTTGGGTGTGTTTAGCTTGGTTATCATTACAAGGACTGAGCTGGTTCTATAGCTCCACCCCAATACACCATAACTCTGATGAAATTTATGTAAATGCCTTGGTCAAGGCTTGCCCTGAGAATTTACAGAGACTGAGCTTTAAATATTAAGATTTCACCTTTACTGTATGACTGTAAAGATATCTGAACAAATAAATATCTTGATGGTGTTCCATTTTCTTAGAATAGGCACATTATTTAAAATTTTACAAAAAGTATTCCTCATTTTCTGATTTTTTTTTGGACTGTCAACACCTATGGCTTGGAAATTGGAGCATATCTGAAATATTAGGCATGCATTTAACAATCAGCTTGTCTTTTAGAGTATCAATAATCAATATATATTGGTTTTTTTTGTGAGTTTCCTATGTTATCAGAAAAAAATAAAGGCAGAAAAATTAGTTAATGCTTTAAGTATTAGTGCCATAAGTTTTCTATTTTCCTCTTTTTTTTTTTTGAGAGTGGGTTCTGTGACTGAACTCTCAGGGCTGTACATGTTACTGACACCCTGGTAATAAGTGAGCTACAGTTGCAGCCTCCTGAGAATTTAATTGCTAAAAGAAGGTCTTTCTGTGTCTAATTTGTGAAGATGCTTTGAAATCAGATACTTGTAAGAGCAGACCTAGAAAAAGGCTTGCTATCCGTACTAATAATGAAGTGTTTCCTACTGGTTACACGATAGTGTTAAAAAAATAAATTTGGAAGTGTATATAGAGATATGTGTACACATACTTGGACTTTGAATGTTTGGGTCTGAGAAAGATGGTTTTGTTTTTTTTTTTTTTTTTCTGGTTAAATAGCTCTGCTTGATTGGGATGGAGTTGTGACATGGCCTTGATGAATTTGTAAACCTGCCTTACCTAGTCTAGTATTAGTGTTGTAGGGACTGTCTAGTTCAAATAGCTGTCTTAAAGTTGTTTTTAGAATTCATAAGTGCCTTTTGTTTTCCTTTCAGAATTACAGTTTTATAGAATCAAGAGTTCTTTATTGCCTCCGCATCCAGATTATATAGAATAGTACAGGGTGAATTTCATTCTTCTTAGGGGCATATTTAGTGAATATCCAGTTCTTTGTTATTTATGAGTGGCTACTGCTTTGATACAGGGTATCTCTGTATACCTCTGGCTGTCCTGGAACTCACTCTGTAGACCAGGCTGGCCTCAAACTCAGGAATCCACCTGCCTCTGCCTCCCAAGTGCTAAAGGCGTGCGCCACCACTGCCCAACTAGCTTTGATGTTTTAAAAGCCAAAAATATATCCCTCTTGATTGAACTATCTGTATGTTTAAAATTTCTTAGTAAGAGGCTTTGACTTGGAAACTAAAGGAGTGATGATACCTAGTGATTTTTCTGTCAGTTATAGAATGCTTGTAGATGAAGTTTGAGATATGATTTACTGTTGAATAAGAATGTTCTAGTTTGTTAAATATACATGGATGATGCCCATCAGCTTGAATAATTTAGCCTAAACTTTTTGGATTGTAAAATGATTTGCTTATGTTGATTATTTGTCATAAGGAATAAGGCGAGTTGGAAGAAGACCTGATCAACAACTTCAGGGTGATGGGAAAATAATTGATAGGAGACCAGAAAGGCGACCACCTCGTGAAAGAAGATTTGAAAAGCCACTTGAAGAAAAAGGTGAAGGAGGTGAATTTTCAGTTGATAGGTAAGCATTAAATAAGGTTTTCTTGCTTTGTCACCTAATAGTTAGATTTTTTAAAATTATTTTTTAATATTTTATTTTTTAAGACTATTTTATATACCTGAGTACACTGTAGCTGTCTTCAGACACACCAGAAGAGGGCATCTGATCCCATTGAAAATGGTTGTGAAAGCCACCATGTGGTTGCTGGGAATTGAACTCAGGACCTTTGGAAGAACAGTCAGTCACCCCTAAGCCACTCTCCAGCCCCCTAGTTAGATCTTACTGTAAATGTGTAAGTTGGGCAGAGTAGTTGGAGTGATTACTTTGTGTATTTCAGAGAAATGTAAATGTGTATATTTACATTTTTGATAACATGTTTTAAGTTAGATCTCTTAATAGTAATATTTTAATTAAGCCAGTGTCCATTTTCTTTTCCTTTCTCTGCCCAGACACTGAGTTTAAAAGGACAGTGTTATTGGCTCTCCCTCATGTCACATGCAAGCTTCTTGTGATGATTGTAGTTTTTGTGTGTATAGGTAGGTGAATAGCATTATGACATGCAGTGAGTCAGTAAGTCAATGTGTTCTACCCCACAGTGCTTTAAAGAATAGCAAAACAGTTTCTAGTTCTCCCATATATGAGTAGAGATACACTTGGAATTTTCTACACCATATATTTAGTTGTTGGGTTTTGAGCTTGGAGTGGATTTTTCAGTTTCTGGAAACATTAGAGATAAATTTTTTTTAATTTGCTTTGTAGACCAATTATTGAACGGCCTATTCGTGGCCGAGGTGGTCTTGGAAGGGGTCGAGGAGGCCGTGGACGTGGAATGGGCCGAGGCGATGGATTTGATTCTCGTGGCAAGCGTGAATTTGATAGGCATAGTGGAAGTGATAGATCGTAAGTCTTATATTGATTGTTGTATATATGAGATTTAAATGTGCTTATTTAATAAAAACAAAATTTGAATTTCTAGAACTAAAGAGTATAATGTTAACTCAGTTTTGTTAGTTCTTTTTCACATTACAGTGGCCTGAAGCATGAGGACAAACGCGGAGGTAGCGGATCTCACAACTGGGGAACTGTCAAAGATGAATTAACGTTGGTATTCTGATTTTTTTTCAAGTTAAATAATTTCAATGAAACCAAAACTGTTAACTTACTAGTGGATTATCAATAACTTAAATTTTGTTCCTGAAGCAAGAATTGATGTTTTGTCTTAAAGCTATATATAACCTTACAGTGTCTTGTGAGATATGTTTATATTAAATGAACAAATTTTTATACTTAAGTGTATTAATAGTTTTATTTTGATAATGGATGTATATATAGTCCTGAAGCCCTGTGATGAGGATGCTGGGAAAGACTAATAGTTCTAACTGTAGCTATTGTAGTCTTGTCCTTACAAAATCTGATAAGCCCTCTTCCTCTCTTGGTTTTTGTTTTTGGATTTTTTTTTCCGAGATAGGTTTTTTTGTAGTTGAGACTAGCCTCGTACTTGCTGTGTAATTACAGCCCTCTACTGCTGTGTCTGACTTAGAAAGCCTTGTTTTAAAAGAGTGTGTTAGCTAATTTAATAATTTGTTTTCTCTTAGAGGTCTACTGGAGAGTAAAATTAGAAATAAAATTAGTAAATATATAAAAAAATGTAAAAATTTTTATTGTATGAAGGAATTTTGGCTACATGTAAATGGACCTAGATGCCTTTCTTCTTTCTTTCCTTAGAGAGTCACCCAAATACATTCAGAAACAAATATCTTATAATTGCAGTGATTTGGATCAATCAAATGTGACTGAGGAAACACCTGAAGGTGAAGAGCACCCAGTGGCAGACACTGAAAATAAGTAAGTAGTTTTGTGTGAGGAAGTAACACTCCAACATGGAAATCTGTCAGGTTTTTTTCCAGTAAGGTAACTGTAACTTAATGCAGTTATTTGATTGTACCAACATAAGAGGAGACTTTCTTGATTAGAGATATTGTCTTGTGTAGTTCAGGTTGGTCTGGAGTTCTAAGTACTGGGAATGTAGAAGTGTACTACCATATTGTTGGCTTGGTAATTGTACCGTTTTCATATACCTTAGAAAGGTGTATGTATTTTGAAAGAATATATGTATTTTAAGTAAAGCCTTTTAGAGCTAATGAAAAAAAAATGATCTGCTGCTACTCAAGGATGAAGGAAAAGGAACAAAGTACTTTGTATTTGAACTGACTTGATAGGATTTAGAGATAGCTATTATACTCTGAATAGGTAGGATTATTAAAAACTGAACCAAGTTTTGGTATAAGAGGTATTTGTAGTGTTTAGTCACAGTTCAAAGTAATCTCTACATTTTCAGTTATACAAGCTAAAACAAGACAACTTGAAACGACTTGGTAAATTACGTCCAACTCTTAAGTTTTTGTTTTGTTTTTGTTTTTTGAGACAGGATTTCTCTATGTAGCCCTGGCTGTCCTGGAACTCACTCTGTAGACCAGGCTGGCCTTAGAAATCCGCCTGCCTCTGCCTCCCAAGTGCTGGGATTAAAGGCGTGCACCAACACTGCCCGGCTATAAGTTTTTTTTATTCGTGAATTTTGAACAGCAAATTATTTGAAACCATGAAAAGCAATGATGAGAATGTTTTAGCTTATTAGCATTTTGTTAAATTTCATGTATATGAGTGTATGCCTGCATGTGTGCTAAGTGCACTGCATTCATGCAGTATCTGCAGAGGCCAGAAGAGGGTGTTGTATCCCCTGGACTATTCTAGTGCTGTAGTAAACAATGGGATATTGGGTGTATTTTTAGCACACTGATTTTATTTTCTTTGGGTATGTTGTAGAACTCAGTCTACTGGGTTAGGACATGAGCACTGTTGTCTTGAAATCAGAGTAACTGCTGCTAAACACTGGTTCTAGTGGAGCTTACCAGGTGGTCTAAGGACCCTCTGAATATGTGTAAGCCGTTAATGACTGCTAAAGGGTGGGCAGAAAGCTTTTTTTTTTTTGGTGTTATTTCTCCTAAGTTTCCTGTGTTACTGTAAATAAACCCTTACCCATACTCCTATAAATAACTAATGAAACTCATTGGTTCACCAGGGAGCTAGAATAATTTCCTTTTGTGTGCTTGACCTGGAATAAATACATGTTTTTCTTGCCTCCCCAGGAAAAGTTTAAAAAGTTCAGCATAATATATTTTAAATGATGAAATTGTCAGGCCTGGTTCTAGGTTTTTATTCATTTGACGGTCTTTGATTTCCATTGTGGTTGTATGGATGTACTGTTCTGATACGGTTTGAGGGTATTTTCTCTAAACCCTCACCAGCGTTTCTTTCTCTGTTAGTAGCCATTTCTGATTAGAATGAAATTGATTATTGTACTGTGGTTTTGATGTTTTGGTTTTTATAGACAGGGTCTCTTGTAGTTCTGACTTCCCTTTGAACTATGTAATGAAGGATTACTTTGCTAATGCATGATCCTTTCCCGAGTGCAGGGATTCTAGGTGTGCCTGGTCATGTCTAGTTTGCATTACCAGGACTCTTCGTCTGTCCTAGGTATACACTGCCATCTGAGTTACATCCCCAGCCCTATTGATTCCCCCCATCCCCCTACCCCCCCACCCCGACTGATAATTACTGATGTTGAACCTTTTTTCATATGCTTTGTGGCCATTTGTATTTCTTTTGGGAAAAAAAAAGCTTCTTCTATCATTGACAGCCCCCTCCCTCCCTTTTTTTCTATTTTGTTTTTTCTGGACAGGGTTTTTCTGTGTAGCAGCTCTGGCTGCTCTAGAGCTCACTTTGTAGACCAGACTGGCTGGCATTGAACACAAAGAGATAGGGTGCCCAGTTGCTGGCCCCATCATTTACTCATTTTCGCTTTTTTGTTGTTGAGCTATTTCAGTTTCTTAACATGTTGGTGAATAGGTTATGATGTATTTTCTTCTATCTGTGCACATTGCTTTTTAGTTTAACGAAATCCCATTGGTCAGATTTTGTTTTTGTTTCCTTGCTTTTTGGAGTCATTGGCTAGACCGATTCCCTGAGGTATTCTTGCCATTTGAACTTTGTTTTTATTTATTATTTATGCATGAATAGATGTTTTATGTGAATGTTTGTATATACAAGACACACGTGCAGTGCCCAGAGGATGTCATTAGATCTGGACCTGGAGTTTTAGATGATAGCAAGTATGTAGGTTCTGATGCTCAAATCTGGGTTCTCAGGAAGAGTGGCTCTTAACTGCTGAACCATTTCTCAGTCTTGTTTGGTTTTTGATAAGACGATTTTGTAATGCTGGCCTAGAACTCAATTTGTAGCCTAGGCTGGTTTCAGTTTACAAGACCTGCTTGCATTTGTCACTAGATCTGGGATTAAAGGCATGTGCCACCACTCCCATTTCAATCCATTCATTTACAATTTTTAACTGTTTAAGAATTGGTTTTCCTATAGAGCGTAGGAGAAAGCCTATGTATCCTAGTATTTATTGAAGAGATTGTCACTTTCCACTGTGTACTTGGGATATTATGTAAAAAGATCAATTGGTAAATACATGGATTCATTTTGTTGGAACTGTGTTGGGTCTGTGTCATTCCATATAGGACAGTGATTCACAGGCCACATTAGATCAATCAGAGAAAGGAGTATTCTTTCTAAGCTTCCTTTTTTTTTTTTTCTTCAAAGGAGTAGCTCTGGTAGCTGGGCATGATGACATAAGCCCATAATTATAGCACTTAGGAGGTAGATGCAAGATGATCAGGAATTCAAGGCCAGCCTGGGCTACAATATAGCAAGTTTGAGATCCTCAAAAGGAGAAAAAGGAATAGAAATATAAAGTGCTGTTTTGGTGAGCAACTCTTAATGAAGAGAGACGAATTGTATTTTGTGAGCTTGTTGGAATATCACTGGAATATACAGAAGTAAAAGGAAATAGTCTTTTACATTGAGAATTTTTACTATGTTAGTTGGTGGTGGCACATAGCTTCAATCCTTGGGAGGAAGAGGCAGGTGAATCTCTTGAGTTTGAGGTGAGCCTGGTCTACAGAGAGAGTTCAGGACAGCCAAGCCAGTGCTACACAGTGAAACCCTATCTTGAAAAACAAAACAACAAAAGAATTTAATATGAAATGTGTTACTTTGGAGGGGTAAGCATAATGGGGATTAATCGTACACCCAATACTCAGCACATCCTTTTTCTTTATTAAACAAATTTGAGTCACTTTCAGAGTGATTCTCAAAGACATTAGAAAGGATTTCTCTAGTCAGGACCCAGGAGCAGTTGGGGTAATTATTTCTAATGAAGATGATGGTCGCCATGTTAGAGCAGTCTACTCTTAGTAGAGGGAAACCCAATGTAAGGATATTTGAAGGATAAGTTTAAGAAGCAAAACTTCCAGTAGTTGTTAAAGGTAGGTATTACTGTCAGAATATTTTGAAAATGATTTGATAGACTTTATTCAACATCCTGTCAAGATTGAATGCAAATTGACTCCAGGAAGTTATAAGATAATCTCTCCAAATACAAAGAACTATATAAAGACATTTTAGCAATGATGCTAAACTAAATCACTTGCTATCTTTGGAAGGAAGCAGAGCTCCCAAAAATAGCAAATGATTTGTTTGGTGACATTTGGAATTAGACTAAGATATTGGATCCCTAGGCTTGTGCTTTATATAAAAAGGGGAACAGATAATTAAAATAGTTGAAACCTAGGAATTACATTGGGAAATAACTATTTTGGTATAAATACTGAAACCAGTTTGTTTTGTGGACAGTCCCATTACTAGTGAAATCTCGGTGTCCTGTCCATATGTGTTAGAGGTTGATTGGTCTGAGTTGAGAATTAAGCAGAATTTCAGATTTGTAGAAATTAGGTTTTTATACTTTGAGTGCAAAAGTAGGAGATTAGATATAATGGTCTCCTTTATGAGTAAAAATGATGGGGTGGGGTTGGTTCAGTCAGTAAAGCACCTGCTGCTCGAGTTTCAAGCATGAGTGTGCATCTGACCAACCTTACCACTTTTAGTGAAGATGGGAAGATTTTTCTAGAGCTCAAGGAAAACCCCAACATTGACTTTCGGCATGCCTCTATGTGGACAAGCACATATGAACACTTGTATGCACCGCATACACTGTTTTAAGAAAAAGTAGACCATGAAATTATTTTTACAAGATGGTAGAGTTTAAAATAAAGTTTCAAAGAAATGTTAATAAGGCCAGTTCAGGGTAAATACTCATTTAAGAAGGCAAGTTAATTTGTAAACACAAATGGGCAAATAGACTGGTGCTCTCTACTACCATCCTGCATGTTGGACACAGTCACAGGGTTCTAGAGAAAGCTGTGATTCTACTTTTGATGGTCTTTTCTAGCAGACTACTAACAATTAGTTCTTACTGTAATTTGAAATACACATTCTTAAAATTTTGATTTATGTATTTGAATGTTTTGCCTGTATCTGTGTATGTGTACCATTTGCTTGTCTGTTGCCTGTGGAATTCAGAAGAGGGCTTTCTATCGCCTGGAGTTACAGGGAGTAGTGAGCTATTGTGAGTGTGTCAAGTCAGTGAGTGCTCTTAACCCCACCAAGTATTTTTCTACAAATTAGTATCTGCCACAAGTCATAAAATTCAAATGTCTTTTTCACAGGGAGAACGAAGTTGAAGAGGTTAAGGAAGAGGGTCCAAAAGAGATGACTTTGGATGAGTGGAAAGCTATTCAAAATAAAGACCGAGCAAAAGTAGAATTTAATATCCGAAAACCAAATGAAGGTGCTGATGGACAATGGAAAAAGGGTTTTGTTCTGCATAAATCAAAAAGTGAAGAGGTAAAGTTAAAATTGTTTAAATTTGTTCAGATGTGACTTGAATTATTTTTAATTTTCATATGGATAACTTGTTTTTTGAGCTAGGAATTTCTTCTGTGTAGCTCTGGCTGTTTTGGAACTTGCTTTGTAGACCAATGTGGCCTTGAACTTCAGATTTACCTGCTTCTGCCTCCAAGAGCTAGGATTTAAAAGCATGTGCCTCTACTGCCTGGCTAATGGATAACTTTTAAGTTTTTTTTTTAAGATTTATTTTATTAAAAAAAAAAAAGAACAAAGCCGGGCGGTGGTGGCACATGCCTTTAATCCCAGCACTTGGGAGTCAGAAGCAGGTGGATTTCTGAGTTTGAGGCCAGCGTGGTCTGCAGAGTTAGTTCCAGGACAGCCAGGGCTACATAGAGAAACCCTGTCTTGCAAAAAAACAAAAACAACAACAAAAAGATTTATTTTATTTACACAAGTACACTGTAGCTATCTTTAGACACACCAGAAGAGGGCATCAGATCCTGTTATAGATGGTTGTGAGCTACCATGTTGTTGGGAATTGAACTCAGGACTTCTGTAAGAGCAGTCAGTGCTCTTAAATTCTGAGCCATTTCTCCATCCCTTAACCTTTGTTTTAGTCTTAATTTGATATAGAAACTTGTTCAGAAAGAAAATATTCAGGACTTGGAAAATGTTTATTTTTCTTCATTTAAGAAACATGGGAACTAATGTAAACTTTTGGGAAAGTCATATTGATAGCTAAGGCTTATGTAAATATGAATCTGGCTAGATATTTTTTATAAAATATTTTTCTCTAGCAGCATTTGCTGGCCTTTTTGATACATGAATTTATTCATTTCATAAGTTGGGCTGTGTCAGAAATTCAAACTGTAATGCAAAGGTAAAATTAAACGTTAAATTATAAGATTTAATGAGATTTTGTTTATCCACTTATTTTTGATTTTGAGGATTGACCACAGGGCTTCAAATATGTTAAAGCATATTTTCTGCTGTTGAATCATAACCTTTAGCACTCAATTTCTAAATACATTTTAGTTGTTAGGCATACTGATGGCAGAGGCCAATGTGAGAAACATTGTTAAATAGAATTGAAGTTAAATAGGGTTGGTAAGTACATCTTGTTTCATTAGAATGAACTTTTCTTATCCTAGTTCTTGCAGATAAAATTGTTAGTATTGTATGAGTAGAATGATATAGACGGAAATCCTGATTGAACTATAAAAATTATTGTAGAAATTGCCATTTAAAATAACATGTTAGTATGAAAAGCTAGTTGTGATATTAGGTAATTCATCAATGTATTAAGATGTGTGCTCCAATTTAAAATATTTTACTCTGAACTTGGCAGAAAACTACAGCAGGCCTATTTATGTGTGATTTTTGCCTTCTGCTAAGATCTAAAATAAAATACTAAGTAGAAAATTGCAGAACTCTTATATTGCATGTCATTCTGAATAGTGTGGTAAAGGCTTAGCATTTGTTTTTCTATACTGTCTAACTGAGGGTGTGAATCATTGATTTACAACTATACATGCATTGTGTGTAGATGCCCATTAGTAACCTAATATAGCTCATATATAGGAATAACGTGTAGTTTAGGGTTTGGTACTGTCTGGTTTCAGGCATTCCCTGAATTTTAATATCTTCTGCAAATAATAAGGACTGCTGTATTATATAAAGTAAGAAAACTTGATTTTTGAAGATTCTAAAATACACAGTTGGTTTTAAAACATTGAAGCTGTCATCCTTATTTATCAAGTCACTTGTATTAATACATGTATTTTATTTTCGTAATGTGAATACTTGTTTAAATATGGGCTTACTGGTTTGCTTAACATTGATACTACCTATATAACATATAATCAGGTGGTTCTAAGAAGCAAGAAGTGAGCTTTGTGGAATGATAAGCTTAATTATTGTATTGACAGAGAATTGACATCTTAGGTGCTCTGGAGAGATAGGAGTAGGTTTATTTGTTTAGTATAATCACATTCTAGAACACAACCTAAGAGTTAAGGAATGTGCTTTGAGTATCAAAACTCCTTTGTGGTAAACCTATCCAGGTTCAAATGTATTCACTTGAGCTTGTGTTGCTTCTGTGCTCTAGAAAGTTAATAAATGACACCAGTGATTTGAAATAACAAACACTTAAACCCACAAGCTAGAGAAATGATTTTTATTTATTTGGTGCTGTTGTAGATCATATGCCTGACTTAGATTTCCTTAAAATTTGTATTTGTTGATCTAGTGCCATTAAATCATGTCATAACTAAAGGGATGGAATTTGAGTATCAGCATACAGAAACTAGTGTGTAAAGAAAATGTTCATTTGTGTTTGAAAGTAATAGCTGTGATATGTTAGGTAGCTAGAAAGGATAGTGTATGCCTTGGCTTTCAAAATAGATTTTATGTGTATTAAGTCAACTTTGATTAGTGTTAAGGGAAATTTTCAGCCAAGGGTTAAAACTAATTTCATCTAGAATATATAAAAGACAGGCATTAGGAGGTAAGTTCTTTTATTGTTTTTTCTTTTTTGCTAATTTGTGGGTTCTTTTTCTTCCACTTTTTCAACCCCCTAATACTATTGGGAGAGCAAAGGGGAGAGGAAAGAGAATCCTGAATATATTGAGGGATTGGAAAGGGGGATTATGTTATTAGATTGCTTCCTTCTAATTGAGGGCATTGAGTTCCTTGGGATAAGTTTCATCTTTGCAATCAGGTTATTTAAGTTCTTGTTTTTTTTCTTTGGATATAAACTCCAACCAACCCACCCACCTCGCCTCTTGGGGTCCTAGCATTTCTATATCCTCTGAAAAGTACCCAGAATTTCAAATACCATGCAGTCGCATAAACTGTTTGTAGCAGCTGCTGTGTTCAATCTGAAGCAGTCACATTTGGAATCAAAATATCACATTCTCATAATCTTTGCTGTGTTTTTCAAAACAGTCAAAACTCAAAATTGTCACATTTTATTTATTCCTTCTATGCTGAGACATGTAGCTTATGTATAAAGATTTAGTTTTGTAACATCTTATTAGTAAAATCTTTTTAGTGGATTAATTTATAGTTCCAAGAGTCTCTAATGTAAAGTTCGTATTGTTTGACTTGAAGTTAGGGTAATTTAGGTAGGTCGAGGAACAGTGAAGGATGAGTAATCCTTGTCTTAAAATGCTTGAAACCAAACATGTTTCATATTGTGGAATATTTGTACAGAGCACCCTTGATTTCGAAATCATGTTGCACAAAAATTTTAGTATTTGAGGTAGGTTCAACCTATGTAATTGCTTGCTCAACTTATGTAATTGTGTATATAAACTACAAAACTTGTGTTGTGTACATTCAGCCTAGGGAAGGAGGTCTTAATTTTGAAAGAATATAGATTAAAAAAAAACAACTCAGATTTATCACAAGTAGAAAATACATGCCATATCATATTGGAATACAAATTTGAAGAAACTGTGTTAAATGTTAAAAATACTCAGTGCTGAAGATTCAGGACTAGAGTGGGAACTTGTCACTTGCATTATATGCCAGTAATCAGGGACTGGTATTACCTGCAATTCAGAGAAATTTGTTAAATCGCATTCTTCAAAGTCACTAGCTGAGCCCCAAATGAGCTTACTACTTTTTGAGCTAGATAGTGGATATATTCATGCAGACAAAGTACAGGATTGAGGATTTGCCTTTTGGGGGAGAAAGTAGGTTTAAGAATTTTGCACGATTCCTTTTATATTAATTACCAAGGGGTCTTTTCTTAATACTTTAGGCTCATGCTGAAGATTCAGTTATGGATCATCATTTCCGAAAGCCAGCAAATGATATAACGTCTCAACTGGAGATCAATTTTGGAGACCTAGGCCGCCCAGGACGTGGTGGCAGAGGAGGACGTGGTGGACGTGGGCGTGGTGGTCGTCCAAACCGTGGCAGCAGAACTGATAAGGTAATTTTAAGATGCTTTTTCTGTTTTAACCAATTTAAGACTTGTAAGAGATTACTGGCTAGATACTTTGCAGAGAGGGGCATAAGCGGAACTAAGGAAAGAATTAACTTAATAAGAAACACCATTTGAGACAGAGTTTCACTTTGGAGCTCTAGCTGGCCTGGAACACACTATGCAGACCAGCTGTCTTTGAACTCAGATCTGCCTGCCTCTGCCTTTGGAGACATGGGATTAAAGCCATGGGTCTTAGGTTTTGCTTTCTTTTTAAAGCACCTTAATGATTAGAGTAGTGCTGCCAATAAGTTGAATTAACTATTCCATTGAAGTCTTACTCACTACCTGTTAGGGTGCTGTGTTAACAATTTTTGCATGCTGGTATTTATTTTTTACTCGTGGGATATCCTCACTGCTGAGTAAATCCAGGTATAAGACAATTTTAGGATTGCAAAAGTTCCTCTGAGAGACTAGTCTATGCCATAATTTAAGAATGGGATTCATGCCAGGTGATAGTGCCACATGCTCTTAATCCCAGCACTTGGTAGGTGGATCTCTAAAAGTTCAAGACCAGCCTGGTCTACAAAATAAGTTCTAGACAGCCAGGGCTACACAGAGAAAATCTGTCTTGAAAAACAACAATGTGGAATTCAATGTTATTTTTGTCCATGGGTGTTCTATCAGGCTGTCTCCAAACCTGGAGTCAGACTGCACCCTCCCAAAGCTTGTGACTAGCCCTTTGCTACCATGCCCCACTCTAAAACAAATGCTTAATGAGAATTTTGAGAGATGTCCAAGGAGTTGATTTTGAATTCAGAATTGCCTGTTGACAGTATTACGGATAACCTTAGTGTCCAGTTTAAAATAAACCATAGAATCCTGTAATCTTATTTTGAGGACTTTTGTTTCTAAAACTGTCTCTCATTTTACAACCAGTCTGTCCTGGAATTAACTCTGTAGACCAGGCTGCCTCCCAAGTTCTGGGTTTTAAAGACTTGGACCACCACACCTGTCTTAGTAATTGTTTGTTTGTTTTGTTTTTGGCTTTTTTTAAAGTAGCCTTACCTCAGTGCCTTTTCAACTTCCTAATGCTGCACCCCTTTTCCTTAGGTTTTGAGCCCCCAGTCATAAGATTGTTTTTCTTGTTGATTCAGAACTATTTTTGTTAATGTTGTGAATTGTAATGTGGCTCTATGATATGCATAGCCCCTGTGAAAAGGTCTTTACAGTCACACACAATCACAAAGGGGTTATTACTCACAGGCTCAGACCGACCACCCTACCTGCTTTGGAGGCTGCATGTGGTGGGGTGGTAGCAATGCAGTAGGTTTTATCATCAGTGATTTTTTTTTTTCCTGACATTTTAAAGAGGAAGGTTTTACATACATGAGGATTTTCAATAACTTGGTTTGTTTTCCAGGCTGTAAGTAATTGATTATTTCTAACATTGACTGTGCCATTTAAATGATTGCTCACTGATTACTATTATGTTGGAAAGTGGAAAGTACAAAGTTAGTAACAAAATGAGAACCCAGGTGTAGTATTGAAATTTGCTTATATGAAATCATAAGTATGCTCAGTGTGGTAGCACATAACTATAATCCCAGTACTTGGAGATTCAGATCATGAGTTTGAGGGTAGCCTGGCAAAAATCTTGTCTGAAGTGGGTGGGAAGGAAGTGTCACTCTGGTATAACACTTAACCTATAATGTACAAACCCTGCATATGATCCCTAGCACATCAAATAAATTACAGCATTTCATTGCAGAAAGAAACTCACTACAAATATATGTAGTTTTATTCTGGTTTATAATTTTGTTTTTAAAGTAGAAGCTTTGATCTATAGTGTCTTAAGATGAACTTTTTAGAATTCAGTGTCTTAAGTACAGACATTAGCAGGCTAATTTCAGGGTTTGAGAGTTGTGGCTAATAATGTTTTTCTTTTTTTCCCTCCCCAGTCAAGTGCTTCTGCTCCTGATGTAGATGACCCAGAGGCATTTCCAGCTCTGGCCTAACTGGATGCCATAATACAACACTGGTTCCTTTGTGGACCCTCCTGTTCAAAGCTTTTGCATGCTTAAGGATCCCAAACAACTAAGAATTAAAAAAAAAAAAAAGACTGTCATTCATACCATTCACACCTAAAGACTGAATTTTATCTGTTTTGAAAACGAACTTCTCTAGCTACACAGAAGTATCAAATATGTTAGTCAGTTTTGTATTTAGAAATGTATTGGTAGCAGGGATGTTTTCATAATTTTCAGAGATTATGCATTCTTCATGAATACTTTTGTATTGCTGCTTGCAAATATGCATTTCCAAACTTGAAATATAGGTGTGAACAGTGTGTACCAGTTTAAAGCTTTCACTTCATTTGTGTTTTTTAATTAAGGACTTAGATGTTCCTACAATTACAAGCTGGTTTTAAATATTGGCCATCAAATACTGGTTTTAATACCTGCTTTGCATTTTCACACGTGGTCAGCTGGGACATGTAAACTTCTGACTTATAAGATTTTATGCTGTGTGGAATACTAACCACTATATATTTTAACTATATATTTTAATTTGGGAGTTGAAAAATTTCTTTTCACATCTTATGATAGCTGATGTATACTAAATCTTTATACAGAAATGTCAGTACTTGAACAAATTCAAAACATATTGGTTTATTAACGTTTGGCTCATGCATGGTTTATTAGGTTCAAATTATATATACCTGATTCACCTATATTTACTTTTAAAATGTACGGCTTCCTCATTTTAAAAGTAAAACTAAACACTGCTTTTGGAACTTTGTAAGCTACTTATTGTTGATAGATACAGCCTGTGTTCAGTGAAATAGTTTTGTGGGTGTGGGTTTTACCTTTCCTTAAACAAGGTGGGCAGAGTAAGTTAATGCCTAATAGTTAACTTGTATAAAGTAATAAGCTAGCCATTTGGTATTTGTGTATGAAAGACCCTGAAATCAAAATGTTTATCCATAATCAACAATCTTTATTTGATTTTATAAAAACCAAAGGGCACTCATTGGTAAGTGTGCTGAGATGGAAAAGTATCTTAACTTTTAGTATTTCAAAGCCAGCTTTAATTTGGAACAGCAACACCATAAAATTCAAAACAAGTTATCTTGTTTATGAACTTCCTATATGTTATGATACAGTCTTGAGTTGATAGTGTTACATATCAGTTTCCATTTCCTCCATTAGATAATTAGGTAATTGATGGATTCTTTGAACAGAAGCATCATTGCTTATTAAAAAGGTAGATATGTAGAATGGTTAAAAAAAATCCAGGTTTTCTAGGGTATTTTTATTCACATTTATTGATTAAATAGGGAAGGAATTTTATTCAAAGCTTTAAAGACTAGTTAGTTGTCATTTTTTTTAAAAAACCTGTTGTAATTATAAAAATACTGGAGCTCTTTTGCTAGCTAGATGATTGGTTTCATGTATACATCTAAAAGTTACTATATAATACATTTATTCATTGCATTTATTAATCTTGTTGCCAGCAAGTCTGACAGCTTGGAAAGAATTTTTTTTTTTTTAATAGACTTGAGCTGGTGACTTACGCTGCACTTGTTCTGTACTAGTGCTGCTTGAAGTTTCACATGTTCAGACCCCTGCTTTTCAGAGGCAAGTAGACTTGTTGGCGCCTTTGAGGTTGGAGCATATGCTCCCTTAAGTCAGTATGCTTAAACTTTAAAGTATCTTAATTCTTGTTTTAATAGTAACATCTTTACAGATTTTCAGCTACATGTTGTAGAAAACACCTGCTCTTAGAAGCACAAGTTTTACTCATTGAGTCACTGTAACCAGAAAACATAGAAGCATTTATTTTATTGCAGACTTTCAGAGTAGGCTGAATATCAACAAGTTGGTTAATTCTGTCTGATACCTGTGAATTTCCTTTCAGGATCACTTTATGTCGAGTTAAATGTAAACTTTGTTGAAAATAACAATTTATTTTCATGCTCATTTCCTAAAAGATAAAAGCAATCAAGTGGGAACCCCTTTATATGTTTCTTGGTTTCCCTTTTTCATTATCCTAAGATAATGCTACTTTTAAGATTTTTGAATGTTTAGATATCATGAGAGGTTTTTATTTGATAAACCTGCTGAGTCCCGTATTTGCTTGGAATACCTATCTTAATGACGAAGTTCCTGAAGTTAGTACAGTGATTTCAAGAGCGGATATAATGGCTTGAATGCTATTAAAGGTAAATGGTATCAGTTGAAAGTTTTGGGACATTTCCAGCTTGGATTAAAGGGAGGGTATAGTTATTAGTTGAATACTATTTGGGGTTGCTGAGAGATCTTAAATGTAACAGCAGGTTTTATAGTTCATTTTATTCAGTTCACAATACGTCATTTGCAGAGTTGTGAATGTATTTGGTATGGGTTTGGAGAGAGATTGTGCATTGCTTCTGATTGTTATTTTTATAATTACTAGAGATGACTGAAATAGAAAGAAATGTAATAACTGAGCTTGGAAGTGAAGTGTAAGTATTTTGTGTTGAAATTTTTAAAAATGTCTTAAGAGCATTAGCAGGTGGAAGAAACCAGGTATTAAAAATTAAAAATGAGGCTGCATGAACCTTACTAATGTTGACTTTAAAGGTAAGACATTGTAGGCATATCTGTGGACAAGCTGCCAGACATTGAGCTACCTGTGATACATGCAGTTTTGCTTCCCCCACCCTACTACCTTGGTTCTAGGTATCCATCCAGGGCCTTGCTCATGCTGGCCAAATTGCTTAGCTATAACCACAGTAAATGGAAAATATATTCTACCCCTAACCTTTGTAATTGTAGAGAAATTATTATGTAAATATTAAATGAAAGTCATATCCCATGTTGACTAAAAACCAGAAACCAGACTGCTAGTATGGTTTGATGAGTATGTCTACTAGTAACAGAGTAAAGTATTACCTTACTAAACAGCCTTAGTAATTTATCTGCAGTGGCAAAACCAGTTGTCAGGTGATTTGTGGGGCTTTGTTTGTTTTTGTTTTTTTTTCCCCCTTAGGTTGATTTGAAGTGCTAGGGATTTGTGTGTCCTGGACACATGTTCTGTCATCAAACTTCAACTTGAATTGTTCGGTTTTCTTGGGATAAGTGGCTGCTGAAGTGTAAGGTTTTGCTAGCTATGTCCTGATTGTTTCCAGGCCTGAATGTAAGAACTCCTTTAAAATAAAGATTTATTTACCGCTATATGCATTAAATCATGCTACTCTTAAAGCAGTCCTTGTCACTTTAAAGTGGGGTTAAGGTGTCTTATCAGGTAGCCACTTGTCCATAGTCAAAAAGTAAGAGATAGTATCTAGTTTTATTTTCTAAGATTTTAGTGTGTTTTTCTGTCTGTCTTTATCTTTGAGCTTGTGACAATTAGATTATCCTATTAAATTCAGAAGAGGACAGTAATTAGAACTGGAATTAAAATTACAGCACGATTTTGCTAATTTTAAACAAGATATTGTAGCTTAAATTAGTTTGCACACATTACTTGGCTTGTAGTTGTCATTTTAAAATTGAGTGATGTCTAATTGTGAAGAAGTATATTTTCATATACATAAAGTGGTCCAGGTTAATTTGACTGGACTGTTAGGGATTAAGTATGCTTCTAGCCAGTGAGTACTAAGGGGGAGGCAGTTTTGTTGTTTTGTGTTGAAGAAATGGAACTTTTAGTCATGAGTTCCATAAATAAGTTCAAGATAATGTTTTCTTTCCTATTGCATACATGAACAAACATGGGTCTCCATGACTTGTGAAGTTAAATGTATCTTTAGAGATAGTCAATTGAATGAGATTTTGAATTTTTGTTTTTGTTTTGTTTGTTTGTTTTGCTTTTTTTTGTTTTTATAAGAGTCAGTATATTGGTCAGTATTGCAAGCTCGCCTGAAATTGGATGTCTCCAGCTTGGTTTTTCTGAGAGGGTTATAGATGGGCAATTACCATTTCTGGCAGCTTCTTTTCCCCCATATTTTTCCTGAATTCCAAGATTTCTGGGAGTCTCAACATGATTTTATATACCTTTTAAGTGTATTCCTTATGTATTCATGAAGGGTTTACCTAGATGCTAATATCTAACATAAAGTTAGACAGCTTTGTTGTTTCAAGACCTGGGCAGTTCGTTGACCTTTTGTTAACATGGGGGTGGAATGGTGAATCCATATTCTCAGAAGTTACATAGTATGTGCCTCAGTACTATGCCTTCAACAGAAAGTCACTATATAATATACTTGGTCACTATATTAAAAATAAATCTGGATTAAATTTTTTATTAGTGATAAGTCTAGAGTATCTCAAAGAATCTAGATTTTTTTTTATTAATAGTGATTGATCTAGCTTCCATACATCTCATTTTAAAAATCAAGAGATGGAGGTAGTTTTCACTGAAGTAGAGGAAACGGCTAGTAAACTTGAGCATCTTAATCAGCTCTTTCTAGTTAAAGGAAATTGTAGATACTTTCTGTTTTCAGGTTTATCAGTCTCTTAGGGTTTATTTGCTTTTGAAGTAGTCATTTCTCTAAGAATGGCAGAAGATACAAACATGGCAATTTTCTGGTCATTTATAAAGACTGAAAAGAATATAATCAAATTGAGTTGTACAAGGTGAGGGAAACCAGTGTTTACAGTTTTAGAGTAAAGCCAAATAGTGGTCTTGTGATGAAATAAAAGTTAAAATTTTTGTTTCTAAATGAAATCTTGGAGAGTCCCACATTAGTCAAAGGGATGATTAATGAACAGGGGCTTTGTTCCCTATATTTAGTTTTGGAGGTAGTTATTAATTTAAAAATAGGCTAGCCTCTAGCTCATGTGTGCTTGGATTAAAAGTAGGAGCCACTGCACTAGACTTTTTATAGTGTTTTTAAACTAATGAAAATATTCTTAAGTTTCAGGGTTTTTGAAAAGTTAATGAGAATCACTCTGTACAATGGTCTTTACCCTTTTTCTGAAAATGTACCCAGTATGATGTGTACAGTATAATGAAGACAGAAAAATAGTTTTTACTGACTATTTCAATAATCTTATTTTGCCTTAAGTAATTTATGCTACTCTTCAAAGTACATTAAGTTGGGTAGAATTATGAGGTGGAAATTTATTCTCAGTTTAAAGGGCATGTGCTAGGCTTGATGGTACTTGAAGCTGGATTTAAGGATATAAGCTGGAGTCTTGTTAAATAGCATGGCCCTATCTTAAAACCAGATCTCCACACCTTGTAAGATTTGTCAGTGTAATGGTTAGGTTTTTTGTGAATTTAGCACATTTGTCTGGGAGGGGAGCATAATTGAAGAATTGCTTACATTAGATTGGTTTGTAGTCGTGTCTGGTGGTATTTTTTTGGTTAATGATTGATGTGAGAAGGGCCCAACTTAAAGGGGGGAGATGCCACCCCTGTATCTCTGGGTAGCATTTTTATTTTCTTCTAAAAAGGAAGGTGAACAGACCAGAGGACAGTGTTCATGGTCTTTTCCTTCAATTCCTACCTTTGAGTTATTTTTCCTGTCTTCAGTGATTAGAATGTATAAATATTTTGCTCTCAAGTTTGCATTTGGTCAGGGTTTTATCACAGCCAGAGAAAGCAAATGACTGCACAGGTGTGGAATATTTCCTGTTGCTTTGGGGAAAGTGGAAGTCCTCAAAGCTTAATGGGTTGGCTGTGTTTGTGGGAGACAAGAGAACAAGCCAGTAAGCAGTGTTCCTCTATGGTCTCTGCTTCAGTTCCTGCCCTGGCTTCCTTTGGTGATGGTCTGTGATTGAGTATGTAAGCCAAATAAATCCTTTGTGTCCCACATTGGTTTTGGTCATGATGTTTTATCATACCAATAAAAAGCAAACATGGGGAGGTTGGTACCAGTATATCTTTAACTTGCTTAGACAGGTCCAAACATGGTCCACTCACTTTAGTGCAGTAGGCAGAGGCATTGGATTGCATAACCTGACCCCTAGATTTAACAATAAGTTTGAGCGAGTGTAAAACTTGTTTATATTTTATTTATGTGTATGGTGTTTTGGATGTAAGTATATGCACTGCTTGTATGCCATAACTGTGGAGGCCAGAATTGGGTATCCGGTGTGAAACTGGAGTTAATCAACACACCATGTTGTGTTGGGAGTAGAGACTGTTACAAGAGCAATTGCTCTAAACCACTCAGATATTAAAATGTGAAAGGCTAAGTCTGTAGTGCTAGAGTGTACAAGGCCATGGGTTTTATCCTCATTGTCACTAAAGAGAGTCACAGAGACCAGTGGCACAGTACAGTTTTAGGTTTTTGCTTTAGAAGTAAAAATAATGCAGTCAGATGCCTTGAACTCTGTAGTATTTTCATTGTACAGATAGTATTTGTCTTCTCCATTCTTACTGTTGGGGAAATTACTTAGGATAGTAAGCTGTTCTTGTCTGTGTTGATGAGAATTGAATTGGTAGTTAGAATTTTATTGAATATTGTCCAGCGGTCCTTCTCTAATACTGGTTACCATGCTCTGTAATCTTTGCTAGCTGGTGAAAATATTTAAAAAGTATTTGGTTTTTATTACTTTTCTAATTATAGTTGATTACATTTAATGGATATTTTGTACTTTGTGTCACTGAAGTACAGACTTAGTTAACCTGTTTTCTGTGTTTTATAGTTTATTAGTTTATTTTGGTATAAGCTATATATTTCAACTTGATTCTTTCCATTACTCAAATTGGAAATGCCACCATGTCCTCTGCTTCTGGGGAATCCAACCCACGTTCTTGTATGTGGTAGGCTATGTGCTTGTATGTGCTGTATCACTAAGCAGTTTTAGTATAAATTGCTTTTCTTTTGTAGGAAAGGTTTTTTTTAAACCCTTAAATGAAGATATTTTGTAGTAAAAGTTTTACCTTCTCAAGTAAAGCATTTCATAAGCAGCACAAAGTAAACATGTGTCCTATAGGCTAGATGGAAAAATAAACCTTTGAAGGGCTTCATCTTTTATATCAGAATAGTGGACAACTTTCAGTTGACTCAGAAAAACAGATCCCAGTGAGAAAGGAAAGGAATGGAACACGGGCATTTCTTTTCCTCTTTGCTCCAGGACATAGGTGAGTTGTGGTTGTAGCTAAAAAGTGGTGTTGACTTTAAGAGAATTCTGAGGGGAGAATGTGTGAGAGATGAAGTTTAAACACTCCAATTGCTTGCAGATAGAACTAAAGAACCTGGCTTCTGGAAAAGGGACATTTTCAGGGCAATTTGAATATCCACCTTAACTTGAGGTCTGGACAAAGCTCAGTGAAATGTTTGCCTAACAGTGCTCTGTATTCTACCTTCATACAAGTAAAAAGTTGGAGATACCCATGAGTTCCTTTGATGTGGTATATACTGGTGTTTAGGTTTCAGAGAATTGTGGAACTTTATTAATTAAAAGGTAGATGCTAAGTTATTTGTGGAGTGTATTTTAGAATTGAAAAATACCAAGGAATGAAAGACTTGAAGCTTGGAGTTTTATCTGGGGATCAAGGGAAGACGTTTTGCAAGAAATCACAGAAATTACTTGGAATGGTCAGGAAAGGTTACAGGAAACGTTATACAGCCCTCTGACATTCATTGAGAGATCAGGCAAAGTGATACATTCTTAATGTACATTAAAAGTATAACCTCCCCCCCCCCACCTGCGTGTGAAATTTTCAGTAGTTCTTATGAAAGCTTGTGCTAGAGTAGAGGGTGGGAAACAAGCCAGCTGAACAGTGATGACAGGTGACACAAATAGGCACTATACTGGGAAGCCCTTGCCAAGTTGGTTGTAGTCTAATACTAAGGGACAAGAGAATCTTATGAAGGAAAGTATGGAAGAGGCTTTCAGCCTTAACATGGGTCTTTTAATGAGTTGAGAAACCTTAAGAGGAATTAAATATCACCTAGGGCTTTGAGGGAAGAGAAAATATAGCAAGAAAACAGCAGGAGTTCACTACATTGCTAGTGAATTGCCCTGAGAACAGGTAGCCTTATCATGGCAGTGGACTAAGGATGTTTATATGCAAACTGATCTTCAATTTCTAGAGGTGCATAGGAAGTTTGGTAAACAAAAAATAAGAGCAGTCTGCAGGACTAGGTTGGGTTACATGGTCAGATTGCTAATTTGTTAGGTTAGAAAAGGAAATACAGATTTGCAATAGATACTTTGTTAAATGAAAATACCAGACACAGAAAAGTAGTGTTACTGGCGAGGATGGGGTGGAGATAGGGTTCATACTTAAGAAAAAACTGTCTTGGACCTTTCAAGTGATGCTGGGCTCTGCCATTGCTATGATAGGAGAGCATGCTGGGTCAGGCCATAGTTATGAATAAACAGCTAAGTCTGTTTTAGACCAGAGATAACCGGTGTTGAAGGCAGTGCATGCTATAACAGAAGTTACATGGAGTAAAAGCACAGAGGCAATTCTTCATTAAGCGGATGGTGATTGACAGATGTTAAAGGTGAAACACATGGTGTGTGTGTGACAAATGAGCATGACTATCTTGGGGGGGTCCTTCTATATTGTTCATCAGTGTTGCTGTCTTACCTCCTTATCCCTTAAGTCCCTATGGTGAAGCTAACTTAATCCAGAGACAGCTGGCTTGTCTGTACTGTCCTAGGGCTATAGACAGGCTTGATACTACTGAAGATGGTGACCACTGGACCTGGGCAAATAGATATATTGTGCTGCCTTTGTAAATCTACTATGGGGCACATTGACTTTCTAGGTATCAAGCCTCATTACTCAGGAGGGAGTCATAGCCCATCTTTAACCGATCTAGAGTCAGCCTCTCACCACAGAAGGTGAGTGGGCGGAGAGAACTTGATGCAAAAATGGAAAGAGAAATATGTTGATGCTCCAGCTCTAAAGAATCAGTTGAATCAGCCTCATGTGGGGAGAGGTCTTCTATGTTGGATGGTAAATAGCCTTCATGGCTAGGAAGGTAGTTCACTGGGGTGACTGTCAAGGGGCTGGTCAGGCTGCCCAGTTTTGAGTCAGGGTCCCTGCTTCCTAGCACCTTGTATAGATTCACTAGTTGTCTCGTCTCAGCTCTGAGAGTTCCTGCAGCTTGTGGATTGGTGGCAATATATATTTTGTCTTCCTTGGACGTAGAGTAACCTTGGAACCCTTGTCCTCTTTTGAAGCAATAAGGTTGCCTGACTGGGATCATTTGGTAGAGGACTTCGTTGATGATCAGGGGCTCAGGCTCTTGAGGAGTGGGCCAGGCCATCAGTAGATCGTCCGTAGGTGGCTGGATCTGCTCCTGTGAGAAGAGTGGATGTTGAGGTTACTTTTAACAACCTGCTGCTTCTCCAGGTTTTTAAAACCTCATACCCTGCCCTGCTTCAGCCGCAGGTGAGAAACTAGGCCTTTAAATTTTGGAGAGGCCAGAGTCAGATTTCAATCCCATTTCCAACCCCTGTTCCCATCACTGCCTTTCTCCAGCCAAGGACAGATTCACCGCTCAGTTTAACCTTCAGTCTACTTGCTTTTTTTTCTAGTATCGAAGGCATGGAGGTGGAACGAAAAAGCTTAGGGCAGTCTGGAGCGGGATGGAGTTTTCACCAGGTTGGGGGTGGTAGAGGGAAATTGGTGTATTAAGCCTCCTGGTTTGTTGCTCATTACCCTTTTGTTGAGAATCAATCAAACTTGGGTTTGTGCACGATAATTTACATGCTTTACCACTGAATCATACCCCTAACCCTGTTAATACTAGAAAAGGAAAGAAAAAAATTAGGATTTAGAAATGGGAAAGTACTCGTGAAGGACTTTTATTAAAGACAGCATCATTGCTGTGTAGCCCTGGCTAGCTTGAATCTCTACCTCATGAGTGCTAGGATTAAATGTGTGATTAAAGGCTTAATCTTCATTGTACTATGAGTCCTTTGGGGGCATGCTAAGGGATTTGGGCTTTGATGGATTTACATTGTTTCAGGTAAGGAAATGTTCTTGTCAGATTGGACATTTATGAAAGATGACTTGAATAGCTTCTGTAAGAGATTTTCATCTTTTCCCCTTTGGCTACTTTGGATAATTCATTACTTAGTTTTTCTGATAACTTTCTCAGGATCCCTTTGGTTACCCCCTCTGTGATACCTTTCCCTTTCTAAGTTTACTGCCAGTTGCCAAATTGAAGTTTTTGGCACTTGGAATATTTCTTCTAGGCTTTAGTTGAGTTCTTACATCCTAACAACACTCTTCCTGTGCCTGGGCTTCCCAGGGTAGAGCTCCATGCCAGTAACACTTAATGCTTATATAAAGATTTCAAATCCTAGTCGACTCCTTTCTGCATCTATCTACTGTTTTACCTCAGCATAGTTTCTTAGTGTCAGTTTCATTGTGCTTAGCCCCTATTTCTCATTGTACTTTACTCAGAGCAGCACAGGCAACCTACCCATGAGGATTTGAAGACATAACTGAGTGAATTCTGCAGACAAGTCCCAGCTTTGATATTCTTTGGCTGGGAAAAATTTGATCAACCTCTCTGCCTCTTTTTCTTCCTTTTTCCATTAAATAACAGTTGTACAATAGAGTCTTGGTATAATTAGCTTCTAATATGGCCAGCTTTGTTTTGGGCATGACATGTCAAGAAATGAGTGATGGCACTGTCCACAAAGGGTTTCCATCCTTGCTCTCCTGTGATCATTCTCAAGTTGGTCCTGGAATGTAGGTTTGTCTAGAATATGCATGGATGGCAGTTGTGCCAAAGCAAGACTACCGTGTGGGAAAGTGGGCAGTACTGATAGGGTACTCCCCAGCACATTTTTGGGCCTGGCTTCTGGAAAGACCCAGGGGAAGTTCCTTTAATTCCAGGGCTCAGGAACCTCATCTGCATTGATTTTAAAAGGTTTGTACCAGGTAGCAATACTCTTTGTATTTATCTGTGCTGTAGGGATGCTTCCAAACCTTCAACTGTTAGTTTTTTTTTTCCTTATAGAGTGTTTTTTTTGTTTTAAGATTTATTTATTCCATGTATATGAGTACACTGTCTCTGTCTTCAGACACACCAGAAGGAGCCATTGGAGCCCCATTACAGATGGTTATGAGCCACCGTGTGATTGCAGGGAATTGAACTCAGGAACTCTGGACGAGCAGTCAGTGCTTTTAACCACTGAGCCATCTCTTAAGCCCAGGCTATTCTTAAATATTGTGTATAGAAGTGTTTACCCTGCATGCATGTCTGTACTGCATGTATGAAGTGCCTGCAGAAGTCAGAAGAAGTCATCAGGTTCTAGAGGTAATCAGGAGCTATGTTTTGGTTCTTGTAACACTGTGCAGCAAGCACATGCTCTAGCTAATCATTGACCATCTCTCCAGCCCATAAAAGAAGCTGAATTTGTTCCACAATTCACTGATTATTTGTACAAAGTAATACAAGTACATAGTTAAGAGGCCAAAAAGTATATGCAATAAAGATGAAAAGGCTTCCTAGTCTCAACTTCTCTCCAGAGGGAGCCATCATAATAATGGACATTTGTATTTGGCTGGCTTATGTAAAGACCATCTCCCTCATACCCAGGATCACTACTAACAACATTAAGCAATTGTTATAAATTTGTTGTTGTTGTTTTTTTTGTTTTTTTGGTGAGACAGGTCTTATGGTAGCCTACAGTGGTCCTCCTGCTTTAACCTCCCCAGTACAGAGGTTATACATGTAGACCTCTTCCCCGCCACACTTAGACATGGTCTGAAAAACCCTTTAAGCACAAAAAGGTGTCTTTCTGCATGTTTTACTTGTATTTATATTGTGGTGACTTGGCATGTGTTTATATGCGGATTTTGGTTACTCTATTGTCTCTAAACCTTTGGGCGTCTTGGCATTTCATCAAGGCTTGAAGCATCTCTGTTGTCTCTCTCGGTCAGAGTTCATGGTTATAGCATGCAGAGCAGTGCTTTCACCCAGGAGAGGGCTTCCCACTACGATTTAGGCTTCTAAGCCTAAAACATTCTAATGTCAGGCTCAGTTGGTTCAAATCCTGGTACTTGAATCCACACTGGCAAGGCATCTGTTAAGGCTTTGTGGTTTTCTGTTGTGTATTTCCATAGTCAATTGTGTCTTTCCATAAACCATTGTGTCATCTCATAATGAGGGCTAGTATATTGATACCTCCCTAGTGAGTCTGTTCAGCTCAGAGTTTATGGTGTACTAGGAAAACTGCTCATCTTGTGCTTAAAGGTCTATTGTAAGGTAAAATGTCTTCATATTCTGCTTGGAAATGAATTTAGGATCTGTCATTAACCACTGACCAGTATTGGGCAAGTTATTTCATCCTTCATCTCAGAGTCCTTATCTGAAAAATGAGGATAACAGTATGACTTACAGCTGTCAATAAATTGTCAATGCGTGAAATTAAAAGTGCCTGCTGCATAGGAAGTAGTATGTAGGTTATATATAAACAATATGTTAATGCACTATAACTATGTACTTAACAAGTACATAATAGGTAGTATATTGTGACTGTACGTTTGCCATTGTCACTATTTTTGCTCTTGTTACTTAATGTGAACAAAAATCCCTTACTAGAAGTCTTCAAGTATGGTTGTTCTTGGGAGGAAAATGAAAACTGAAAAGAAATGGACATGGTGGGTGATGCCATAATCCAAGCATGGGGAATCTGAGGCATTTGGGATCTCTTGAGTTTGAGGCCACCTAGAGCTACAGAGTAAAATGCTACCACCCTAACCCTCCAAAAAAAAAAAAAAAAAAAAACCTCAACAAAACTGAAAACCCCAACAAAAAAAGTGAAAACATTTGCTTTACATGGTATTATTACCTCTTCACTGTAGTATACAATATGATGGTGCTTGATGTTCAGATAACTTGGACAGGTTACCCAAAACACACACATTGTAAGCAACAGGCAAGACTCTCCAGATCCAATTGTAAAAACACTGAACTGATTTAAATTTCTAAAGCAGAGATGCCTAGGATCAGTTCTTCTAGCTAAGCAGAGGCTTGGGTCACTGGCTTCTGGCTTAAGAAAATAATTCAAGAGAAGAATCTTGAAGAATATTCTCAGCCTACAGCATCAGGAAAGATTCTCTTGTCTGCAGAGCCAGCTCCTCCATTAAGCTTTTACATAATGGCTTCTCATAAAACTTAAAACCACTGGTTCTTTTTACTTCTGTTCTGTGCTTCAGCAGGATTGGTAAAGTTAACTTCAGTTATCCTGAGTTTGGATCAGTCAGTTATCTGAGTACTGGTCCAGTTGGCAAAAACTACTTACTTTCTCTTTGAAATAAGTTAGAGTGAGGAAGAGCATGAAAGTTCATGAGGGAATACAGCCTGGTGGGTTTTATGCTCATGTTCTTCAGAAGTTCTCATGATGTCTCCTTATCAACTCAGCTCATCCACAGAATCTCATTCCTGGGGGATTTCCCTAGATGAGTTCATCACTAGCAGTATACTGGCTGCCAGTGTGATTTGTGCCTTACCTCCATAATGGGAAACTTCTTTACCCAAGTGCTATTTGCTGGATCTGGAATGGTTCTGCTATACCATTGAGGTTTGAGAGTAGAAAGGAGAGTAAATGCCCTATAAGTAAGAAGAGAGTGACATTTGGTTAAATATGTATATAACAGCACAGGTGCACAGGCTTTCATTGCAGCTATTTCAGGGGAGAGGATTCTTTTGTATAAAGAGCAAAACAGTCCCTCAAAAGAAGCATTATCTAAGGCTAGAATTCCTTGGATTGGTGACAGGCTGCAGCCACCTAGAATTTGCTAAATAAACTTAAAAAAATTTGCTTTCACTTAATTTTTAGCAGTCTGTCACTATCCATGTATTAATTCAGCAAACAGCATTAAACTAAATATGTGACCAGTACAGTGGCACATGCTGGAAATAGAGCCAGGCAGAAGACATTGTTCATATGCCTGTGGATCTTACTAATGAGCTAATTAAAATATTTACAGAGTTTGTAATACGATCAGAGAAGGCCATGATTAAACTGTTAGAGAATGGTTCTCAACCTTCCTAATGCTGCCACCCTTTAATATAGTTCTTTATGTTGTAGTGATCCCAATCCATGAAATTATCTTGTTGCTACTTCATAGCTATAGTTTTGTACTGTTATGAATCATGTAAATATCGGATATGCAGGATATCTGATAATGCAACCACTGTGAAAGGGTCATTCAACACCCCCCCCCCAACACACACACCTGTTCTCCGCAGGGGGCTGTGACTCATAGGCAGAGGACCACTGTGTTAGATGGATTTGCTATCTGGCAATGGTGGGTAGTGGTAGTTTGGATGTGATTCTCTTTGACTCCGGAGATGAACTTTATCAAAGTCTTTTTAAAATATTTGTTTTTGTCTTCCTATGTGTATGAGTATTTTGCCTGGTGTCCACAGAGATGAGAAGACGGAATCAGATCTCCAGGAACTAGTGTAACAGATAGTTGTGAGCTGCTCTGTGGGTACTAAGAAGTGAACCTGACCTCCCTACAAAGAGCATCCAAAGTCTTTTTAAAAGACCTATGCTTCAAGGCTCTTTTGGTAGATCTGCCAGACAAAGTGGCTGGCCAAATACTGAGCTAGTTGTATTTGGCACCTATTACTTGGCATCTGAAGACAGCTTTGTGTTGAAAAATGAACTGATTATTTTTCTTCTGCAAAATAGTACTTTTTAAAAACTAAGAAAAGAAATTATTATTTTGTATTGGTGTTGGTGCACATGTGCTATCATGCATGTGAAAGTCAAAGAACAACTTAGTAGTGGATTATAGAGATCAATCTCAGTTGTCAGCCTTGGTGACAAGTGCCTTTACCTACTGAGATCTATCTTGTCAGTCCAATTTTTATAAAATAAATAGAATTAAAGTCACCTATCATTTCATCCCCAAATATAATAACCACCATTTAATACTGTGTAGTGTATCTTTGGAGCAGAGTGTTCATTGCCGTTGACTACTTCCTCCTTTTTCTTCAGTTAAGGATCTTGCTTTATTGAAGTAACAGTAAAAGCTAAAAGACTACAATGTTAGTCACCCTTTTCTTGCCTCGCCAGGTTCTATTGAGACTTAACTAAAAGTATCCTGTCCATCTTCTTCAAGACTCTTTAAGGGGAAGTATTGACACCCCTTTCCTATTTCCCTCAATTGTAGAATAGTGGCTGTAGTCCCACAGCTGTGAGATCACAGAGTGAAAGCTCACACGGAAGCTGTAGGATGATAAAGTGCAACATCTCATACAAATCAGGATAGTACAATAGAAATATTGTTCAGGCCAACTGTGGAGTCACAAAAGCAACAGGCCTTTACCTAGGTTTTTTTTTTTGTTGTTTTTTTGTTTGTTTTGTTTTAAAATCCAGCCGAGAACCTACTACAGCAGCTTACAAGGATTCCAACAGGCAGAGTACACACAGCAACTACATACTGAGAACTTGGTTGGAGGTTCTAATAGAACACAACTACTCATGTACCCTTGATGGGGAAAGTGATTTTGGGTTTGTGCCTTTGAGAGAGACTGTATAGTGATGAGGGAAGAAGGAGACTTTTTCCTAGGTTGCCAAATGAGCTGAGTCACCCTGATGATTAGTGGGGTGTCAGATGATGCAGCCGGATTGCCCACTTCTCATCTGTGTATGTGACATATTTCTGTATGCATTTTATTTCAAAATGTAAATATATTGTCTGTCCTGCAAAATTTAAAAAATAATATACTTAATACACTAATTTCAATATTATGGATAAGTAGTTATTTTCATATGGTGTTTTGGTGAATCTAGTCTCACTGACTATAACGTTTAGGTTCTTTTATTTTCCTTACGGACAGTATTTCAGTAAGCATATTTTCTTTCAACTATATGCATATATCTATGATACATATATTCATATATCTGTTTGGGATTTTAAAATTAAATGTAAACTTTAAAAAATTTGTCATATACTCAGCCAAAAAGGTTGAATAGTTTTTTCTACTACCAGTGATGTATCCACCTGACCCACAGCAGTGATGGTTTATAATTTTTATTTTTTGCTTTTATACCATTTTAATTGCATGTAAGTATTAAGGTCAGTTCTAGGTTGAGGAACTAGCAATACAATAGATGCAAATAGTCAAGGAACGAGCAAGGCAATAAGCAAAGTCCTGTGATCGCTCCTATGATCACTGTTTCTAAGGGCTTATCAGGATGACCAAAATATCAGCCTACTTCCCTGTCCTAGCCCAAAGTCATTTTCATGCCTGAAGCCTACTTCTTTGTTCTTCTAGCCTAAGATTTAGATTCCTGCCTGAAGCCCATTTCCTTGTCTTGGCTAATGTCAGGTTCCTGCCAAGCAGCCTGAAAAGCTCTCCACATCTCCCCCACTTTTTTAATTTCATAAACATTACCTGTCATGGAATATGCATTATTAAAAGCAGTCCACTTCTGTCTTAGGTTTGTAAGGTTCTGTGCAGAATCTTTTTTTGTTTTTGTTTTTTGTTTGTTTGTTTGTTTTTCGAGACAGGGTTTCTCTGTGTAGTCCTGGCTGTCCTGGAACTCACTCTGTAGACCAGGGTGGCCTCGAACTCAGAAATCCACCTGTCTCCGCCTCCCAAGTGCTGGGATTAAAGGCATGCGCCACCACAGCCCGGCTCTGTGCAGAATCTTAATCTGTCCTTGGCTTGCCAGCCTGTTTAATAACTCTGTTTGTGGGTGATGGTTTATAATTTTAAAATGCATTTATAGGACTAAAGCATTAAAGATGGCTTTTAGTGGGTACTAGTATTTGTTGTACATGCATGAAGATCTGTTTCACTTCCTTGGGAAACACATAAAAGCCAGGTATAGCCAGATGTCTGTGCCTGTAAACCCAGTATTTCAGGAAGGAGACAGCAGAATCCCGGGAGCTGGCTGGTCCATCAGCTTAGCTAAAATGTCAACCTTGTCATCAGTGAAAGATCCTAAAAGTGAATAAGGCTGAAAGCATATAGGAAGACATCCAACATCTTTCTCTGCCCTCCACATGCCTATCCATAGCTGCATGCTTCCCTTTATATGCACACACATATATAACTCATGCACACATGCATCTGCAGTCCATGTATTAAATTGGGGGTACAACCAACTCACTTTTGTCGGAAGTAACGAATTGAGAAAGTCCCCACCATGATGATAGCGATGCAAATGCTTGATATCACGAATGTTTTCCAGTTGACTTTGCCTGGAAAGTTAGCAGATCTTGTTACTGAGTTATCTTCAATGAATTCTTCAAAAGTTTGATCTTTTTGAGTCCTCTGGACCTTAGTCATTTTTTGACTATTTAGTTAGAAGGACCCTATGGGGCTCAATTGTATATTTTAAGAGGTACTTCAGCCCTGTAAAGGCTCCCCCAGCTCACACATGTAGAAGGAGTGTATAGTAGTAGACATAAGCCTCACAGGGATTCCTGCATGAAAGAAAGGAGTTCTTCTGCATTTTGAAAGATGAGTTGACACTGTCTTCAAGCAGTCAGTAAGGCTGGAGGGGAACTCAAAGGTAGCAGCAAGCATGAAGTAGCTGCACGAAAGTCACTAGTGAGGTAAGAAAAGTCCAGTGGGAATGTGTCTGTGTCAGAGCCCACAGTTGGTTGGCTGTCTTTAGTTTCTTACCCTGTGGACAAAATTCCCTTTCATTTCCTTGGGGACTTTCACCAGCAGCTGTCACAGCTGTCATCCATAGGACATATGTCACCCTGGGCTGTAGGCTGCTTATTGGATGTGAATTTTGAGAGTGTCTGTATTGAATTTCTGAAAGGAAGATAAAGGAAAATGTGGTATACAGAATAATTGAATGAAGGGTACTCAACCATTTTTATTCTTAGGGCATCATTTAATTTGCGAGAGAGAGGCATATTGCTGTCTTAAAAGCATCAAAATCCATCAGCACTTAGTACTTCAAGAGGCATGGTCAGTTATGAGGTCTTGTTAGTGCAGCATACAGTTTTTCTGTGATAGAAATGTTCTGAAAGAATTGTTATTCTTACCCGTGAAACTCTTTAGTTGGAGCAATTCTTTTGTTTTCTATATTTCTCATATTTAGTTGGAGCAAATATTTTGTTTCCTATGACTGTATTTTTCATATTTATCAAGTCATTTGTTAACTACTGAGGAAATATAATTTTTAAGATGATAGAATTTTTTTAACATCTAAGTTTACACATTAATGAAACATTTAAAGTTTTATTTCATTTAACTTTATGTATATGGGTGTTTTGCCTTCATGTATGTCTGTGTATCAAGTGTATGCCTGGTGCCCTCAGAGGACAGAGGTGGGCACCAGATCCCTGAAATTTGAGGTACATACAATCATGAACTGCAGTGTGGTTGCTGGGAATTGAACGTATATCCTTTGAAAGAGCAACCTACGCTCTTAATTGCAGCACCATTTTTCCAGCCCCTACTCAAGGTTTTTAGACTATACTTTTGTTGTGCTTTTGCTGTTTTTTTGTTTGTTTGTTTTTGGGTTTTTTTTGTTGTTTTTTGTTTGTTTGTTTGTTTTTCTTGTTAGGCTCTAGTCTTGAACTTATAGTGCATAGCTTCAATTTGACATAAAATCATAAAAAAACAGAGCTATGGTACAGAGATGAAGCTTCTTTGGCACCCAGATTGCAGTTCCTTATGCTTTCAACACCTATAGTTTCTCTACAAGGTAGTGTGTGGAGCAATGTATTGATGCTGCTTTTCTCTTTAAGACAAGAGTGAGTCCTGGTAGACTTTAGGAAACAGTCTTCTGGAGTGTTCTGGGGTGGCTTTCAGGGTGACCTTCAACAGCTGGGGAAAAATGCTGAGTATGGTGGTACAAACCTGTAATCTCAGCATCTGGGAGGCAAAGGAGAGAGGGCTGTAAATCAAGGTATAGTCTGTAGCTGTGTCTAAAGTGCTTGCCTTCTATGTATAGTCTCCTGGGTTTCATTCCCAGTATCAAGGCCAGAACTTGAACAGTAGTAGCTACTGGCTCACTTAGTTAGCCTGTGCCTATGCTGAGGGCAGTGGTGAAACTGGAACTTAGCACTGTGTCTAACTTCATAAGCAGACTCATGAACAGACACAGATGCTTGTTGGCTGCATCAACTCAGAGAACCATGTAACAGAAAAAATAACTGTTACCCACTTTGCTGTTCCTACTCACAAAGGTAGTAAGAAGGGGCCCTGGAATATTCCCTGTGCCCCACTGAAAAGGGATGAGGCCTGAGCAGTTCATTTCATAGGGACTATCAGAATAGTTCTATATTTTACCACCTGTTAAGAAAAACACCTTGTGGAAAATCCCAAGGTCTGGTATAACCTGGTGAAATTGCTTATACAGACTTAAGCAATATAATTGTGTAAGCACACATGTGCATTTCTGTGTGTTTCCTATTTCTAAAGCAGGGATTTTTTTTTTAAAAAAAATGAATTTTAGGAAGAGCTGTTCATTTTGCAGGTACCAGGGTGTTGGCTGTCCACGTATATGAAGTGTCCTGAGCTGAGAAAGAGAGATGAAACACTGGAACAGAAAGGAAGGGATTTCTGTGATTTGCTGGGCTGGTAATGTTCATTCGTGCATGCATGTTTGAAGAACAAAAATAGCAGCTGTTGTGGGGAGCTGCAAATAGTAGAGTCAGCAGTTTTGTTAGCAAAATAGGCTGAGTTTTGTAATGAGAGAAGTCCAGCAGGAAAGACAGGTCCTGCTGCCTCTGGGCTGTGATCCCCAGAAGAGATAAAGGGGTTCCTTCAAGCCTCAGCAGATGAAATTTTAAACTTGGGTGGTTCAGTGATAAAGGAATGAATTTAGAGGATGTGATCATTGTCATCCATCTGAAAGACAGGGCTTTGAAGGTCAAGAAGACACAGTTACTGGGAATGAATTCAACCATTCAATGAATACTGAGCTTTGTAAGTGCACCTACTATCTCTCTGGCTGTGTTGTAGAGGAGAGGTGATCGAATTGCCAGAACTTGTGTCTTTGACTGCTTAGAATTTGTTGGCAAAAATAGGCAGTGTCATGTATCCTGCAGAGAGGAGATGTGCTTACTGTTGGAGCTCTATTGCATATAGCCATACCAGCAGACATCCAGACAACAGGCCATGTGCACTGAGAAGCTGGGGCACCTAATTTTTCACCTCACCTCACCTGCCAGGAAGAACTAGAGCCAAAGAACTGATATTTTCACATACATTTGCTCAGTTCCCTGGACCTGGGTACCTAAACTAAGCAGACAGGCTTGAACCCCAATCTTTTGGCACTGGCAACATTTCTCCTGCTATTGGAACTCTTTTCTTTCTAGGTGTCTTGTTTCTCCTTGACTCTTTCCACCATCTAGAATAGGTCTTAAATTTAGTGCTTTCTGGTTGCACTGTCCTACAGTAGTGTTTGTTTAGATTTTCCTAGCTGTTGGCACACTGAAGGCTCTGAGGATAGAGAATGGAGCTTACTAGTCAATATTCACTGAAGTGGGAATTTAATCTAGACTGTGAAATCTTGTGAATCAGATTGTGAATCTTGTCTTTTAGTTTATTTTAAAATACTCTAGTGTAGGCTTTAGATGCATCAGACCTGTTACAAAATATGGTAGGTTATTTTCAACATATACAGTAATGACTGCAGGACCAAACTGACTGTACTGACCTTTATGGTTGTAAGTAGGTATTGGTTTAAATTTTGCTGAAAGGAAGTCATTTGTGGGGCAAATATTATAGGAAGGATTCCAAAGAGCTCATGAAAAGGCCAGATGATTTGTCAGCCTTTAGGAGGCCTCTCAGAACTGACTTACCCTGACAAGCGTGGTGACAGATTAGCCAACAAATGACTAAGTCTACAGAGCTGTCAATTAAGAATGAGTCAACTCCGCAGAGACAGATGTGGGAAGATCATAGAACGTGCAGGTCCATACAGAAAAAGGTCCCAAACACGTTTTTATGTGTGCATTATTGACTTTTTCTGGAGGAATAGACACAGAATAGCCCAAGAACTTCTTTTCTTTCAAAACTACTTACAAAAGTTAACTGTGATAGTCATACCAAGAGAAAGGTCAAGAATGAAGACGGACATTTTAAGGTTCTTAAGCTCTCCTGCAGCAAAGCTCTGCAGCTGCCACTCAAGTGGCCTTCTTAGATTTGGGGGCCAGTAACTCCAATGAAAATCCCTCTTCTGTCTAACAATTCACCTGAAAGAAAGTCAACTGTTTGTGAAACAGAAGTGCAAGCCAAGAAGCAACAAAAATGAAAACAAAGCAGCTCTGATTAGATCAAAGATGGGAAGAGCAGGTCTCACAAGTGACTACTCAGATGAGTGAGTAGTTCATGAAACTATTTTGAGATAATGCTTTGGCCAGAACTTATTAGAAGTGTTCTGCTTTTTCAGCTAGAGAACAATTATAAGTGATAGTTACTTAAACAGTGCTGTATTTTACCCATTCCAAGAAGGAAATAACATGATGTTAATTGCGTATGTGAAGGGTTAAAAACTCTGCAAATGTGCCCCTGAACCTGGAAGATGTATACGAGGAGCACTGAGGTGCCTGTGCTGTATGTTTACGTCTTAAGCTCTACTACTAGAACTGACTTCATCAACACCAGTCTAACTTCGAGTTTTCTTGAGTTTTGGTTGCATAATTGGATTTTCTTTATGTTTTACCTGTCCTTATGTGTTTGGTCACCAGTTCAACACAAACACAAGGGTTACTATTTGTCATTTGGTTTGAGTTAGTATCTCACTGTGTAATCCAGGCCTACCTCTCCTGCCTTAGCCAGGCTGGTGCTGTCTCTTCTGAGCAGGCACTTTGAGAGCCTAGTCCATTCGCTTCACTTCTCTGTCTTTAACAGTTTGCTTAGCATGTAATGCATACTCAGTAACTTTGCACATGTGTATTTTGGTGTCTTATATTTCTTCATTCAACTCACTTGACAAGCGCTTACTTAGTGTACCCACTTGTGTGGAGTGAAGACGTGCCCCGTCTTGTGCTTTCCCAACATCTAAGCAAGAGGCCCTACTGTGCTAGTGTTTCACACATACCACAGAGCTCAGGTTGTGCTGTAGAGTCTCGTTCTTTCCAGTATATTCTGTAATGGAGGATGCAGCCCCTTTGCTCCAGGAATGGGATGTGGGTCCAGGAAATAAGAAGGCTTTCCTTTTTTTCTGTGATGGCAGTGATATGAGGGCCACTCAGTGGCACTGGAGGGAAAAAGGACACAAGAGGTTTCTGTCACCCTCCAAATCTAAACCACTAACAGAAGCCTGAAAGATGCCGAGGCTCACCTTTGTGCCTGAAGTCACCCCGGATGGAGCTGCACCCTCCTTGGTCCTCTGACAGTGCATGTATCTGGATCTCATAACAGATATAGGGCTTTATATTCTCTGCAAGGGAGAGGGAGTCATGTTAATTTCTCTATCCAAGTCATTTTTAGCTTTTTTTAGTTTCAAGATTAAAGAGCAGTGTGAACTAAGGTTAAAGCAATGGCCTAAGCTAGTTTCCCTGCCTCCTATTTTCCATGATGCCAGCTTCTAAGTATTGCTTCCAAGAAAACCGATGGTATTTATTTATTTATTTATTTATTTATTTATTTATTTATTGTATATGAATACATTGTCGGATGTCTTCAGACACACCAGAAGAGGGCATCAGATCCCATTAGAGATGGTTGTAAGCCACCATGTGGTTGCTGGGAGTTGAACTCAGGACCTCTGGAAGAGCAGCCAGTGCTCTTAACCACTGAGGTATCTCTCTAGGTGGATTTTATTTATTTGACAAATTCTTGCTATGTGGCCCAAACTGGCTTCAAATTCATAACAGTCTCCCTGCCTCAGCCTCCGGCCAAGGGTTCAGACTACCATGCCTCATTTCTTCATCTAAGAGAACAGAGTAATTATTCTTAAAAAGGAGAAAAGCCTGGAAAGCTCCATGAAGATTTAAACATCCACACAAATACAAGCATACAGAATATTGGATTTCTACAAATGAATCATTTATTTGTTGTTTACATGGAGCAGCTGGAGTTTGGCAGGCATAAGTACTCCAGTGGCTTTTCTAGTTCCACAGTGCTCATCAGGATCAGCAGCAGCCCAATGGCACCCTGGTAAGTGACTAAGTGCACTTGGAGGAGTTCAGCCCCTGATGCCTGCCCTTGGCTCTCTGGGTCCCTCCAGTTAGATCTCAGAGCCTCAAAGACTTAGGTAACTTCCAGGAATGTCAGTGCTCCTTTCTAGCTTTTAAGTGCCATACTTTGCAACTTTCTAACAGTCTTCAAGAATTAAGTGCCTCTTGCCTGCCCAAAGCCCCTATTGTATTTCCTGTGATGGACCTTTAAAATTCCAAATCTTGCCAGGTGGTGGTGGTGCACACCTTTAATCCCAGCACTTGACAGAGGCAGATGCCAGAGGGCAGAGAGGCAGAGACAGGCAGATCTCTGTGAGTTCAAGACCAGTCAGTTCCAGGACACTCGGGGCTCTTGCACAGAGAAACCCTGTTTCTAAATAAATAAGTATCCACATCTTTTTTTTCACAGCTTATTTTCAGTGTATGTGTGTGTGAGTGTGTGGAGGATGTGGTGTGGGTATGGGTGGGTTGGTGTGTCCATGGAAGTCAGAATAAGGCATCAGATCTCCTGAAATTGGAGTTAGAGGCAATTATGGGCTGCCTGACATGAGTTCTCTGGGAAAGCAGGGATTATTCTTAACTTCTGAGCCGTCTGTCTAGCCCCTAAATTCCAAATTACCTAGTGAGAGATAACTCCCACTAGGTAACTATAGTATCAGGTGCTTAAAAGCAGGCCAATAACTTACTTGGGTCCCTTACACTAAAAATTGATTAGGTTTGATGTCTTTTGGATGTGCAGAGGAATTTCACATCACCCAATTACTTACTAAATTGTGTATGGCTTTTTTTTTCCTTCTTTTAAACATGAAAGCCCATTAAATCATCACTCAACCAATTGTGGGAGAGAGCCTGACAAGAACAAATGCACATTAGGATGGGCTCCGACTTGAGTTCATAAACCAGAGAAAGTGCAGAAAGCAGTTGCCAGCTTGATCTGTAGAGAGCCATGAGATCCAGGCTGAAGGGCAACGGAAGATATGGAATCAGACTTTCTTCGGAAGGCTCTGGCAAGTGGCTCTGTGTTTCCAGTGTTTGGTTTGCTCTTCTGCCCCATGTCTTGGGAGGAGCTAACCAACCATTGTACCCTGTGGAGATCTGGGAGTTTCTGATGAGCCTTGCAAAGCAAAATGTGAGCAAGAACATTACTGTATCAATCACAAGCTGAGGGTTTTTTTTTTTCCTTGATGATTCTGTATGCACACCCTACAATGTATCTTCAGTGGAGGAAGCCTATGTGCGGAATGCTCTCATTTCCTTTGTGCTATGGCCCAGTTTCCAAGCTCCTTTCGTGCCATTATGCTGACCTGTATACACAGCACCCTTGGGCAAAGGCCTTGTCTCTGTGTTTATAAGCTATTTTACAGTTTTATTTTCCGGGCAGATATTGAGTTTCACTTCAGGTGTGGAACAAAGCAGGCAACTCCTCCACGAATACTGTAACCAAGAGTCATTATGTAGGCACTGAGACACAGTGGTCAGACAGGATGGTCATGATAGTCTATAGGTCCACCAACCCACAATTCAGGAATCAGGTTTACTCTGGCTCATGCTAGAACATCTCACACTATCCATACAGCCAGAGTCAGGAAAAGCTTGTAAGGGCCCAATGGCATTGGGAATAAATAATTTAAATTTGTGCTAAGTAGCAATGAAATTTTCAGTTCAACAGGAAGTGATCGCAAACCAAGTATT
Source organism: Grammomys surdaster (assembly GCF_004785775.1). Lineage (NCBI taxonomy): Eukaryota > Metazoa > Chordata > Mammalia > Rodentia > Muridae > Grammomys > Grammomys surdaster. The sequence continues at coordinate 350,009 of NW_021605171.1, read as the reverse complement.
TCCAAGTGGCAGAACAATATTAATATGTTATTTTACAACTTTATTAGCTTAAGGTTTTATTCAAATACATAATACAAAAGTGATTCCCAGTATTTAATTTTACTAAGTGTGAAGAACATTTTCATCATCTACTTTATGGTATTTGTATAGAATGATCTGATTTCCAAAAGAAAGGCACAGTTCAAATTGTCTACGAGGGATGAATCTTGATATTGCCTCCCAGTTTTGTCAATGTGCTTCCTATCCGTGTTTCATTTAATTTGATGTGTGGGATAGCCCTTGTGGGAAACTGGTATTACTATAAAGCCTCCAGCTATCCCAGAAGAAAGTCACAAAGCTGTTCTCAAAACTGATGCCTCCTGCTGGGGTATTGTAATGCATGCCTTTAATTCTACCACTCAGGAGGCAGAGGCAGGAGGATTGCTGTGTCTCAAACAACAACAAAATGCCTTCTTTTCTTACCATTTCCTTTCAGGTTTGGAGTCTTCTTGCACTCCAGAACAACCAAGGAAACACACACACTTTTGCATGTATACATGTTGAAACCAGCAACAACAATCAAACTTCCTGTCACACCCTTCTAGATTTCTCTTCTATAGGCTAAACGGTTTCCAAATAAAAACTTTTAGACTCTCAGTGGCCTACTGTTCTTTCTCTAGATGCTCACTGCATACAGCCTTCTCTGTAACAGTTATTAAGAAGATCTTAATCTGTGAGAAGTCTGGCAAGCAGGCCAAGCAAGAGGCACACAGTCAAGGACCAGCTCATGTATTATTATTTTTTTTTAAAGATTCATTTCTTTATTGTATATATATAAGTACACTGTAGCTGTCTTCAGACACACCAGAAGAGGTCATTGGATCCCATTACAGATGGTTGTGAGCCACCATGTAGGTGCTGGGAATTGAACTCGACCTTTGGAAGAACAGTCGGTTTTCCTAACCACTGAGCCATCTCTCCAGCCCCATGTATTATTATTTAATATGGTGTTTTTCTCCAAGTACATCTTATCTTAAGCAGGTTGTATACATCCCCTAAAGATGTAATGGTTTTCATAGTGTAACAACAATATAGACTTTAGTTGGCAAACCTATTCAATTCTTTCCATTTATTTATTTACTTATTTGCTTATTTATTTTTATTTATTTTTTTGAGAACGTCTCCGTCTCCCTATGTAGCCCTGGCTGTTCAGGAACTCACTACGTAGAGCAATCTAGCCTTGAACTCAAACATCCTCCTGCCTCTGTCTCCTGGGTGCTGTGATGTACCAGCATGCCCCTTCAATTCTCATTTCTGGCAGATTTAACAATAATCGCTTGTTAGATAAAAAAAAAAAATCAGTACTAGAAATATGCTAAGTGCTGTTTAGAACATTGTAACCGGGCTGGAGAGATGGCTCAGTGGTTAAGAGCACTGACTGCACTTCCAGAGGTCCTGAGTTCAAATCCCAGCAACCACATGGTGGCTCACAACCATCTGTAATGAGATCTGATGCCCTCTTCTGGTGTGTCTGAAGACAGCTACAGTGTATTCATATATAATAAATAAATAAATCTTTAAAAAAAAAAAAAAGAACATTGTAACCCCTGACAGAAACCTTACTTAGCAATAGAGATCCCGATTATCATATACTAGTTCTAGATTTATTATGATACAAATGACAAAGAGCAGGTTTGGGAATAAGGATCACTTGATTTTGTCATCTGTATGATGGGTTTAAAATAATGAGTCTACACAAAAATTATTTTGAGTTAAATGAGTTTCCAAAGATAAAGGTATCTGCTATATACGTAACTCTTCCAAAACCATGAGACTTCTTATTCAGTTGGTCCTCAAGTTAGTCCTGAGGACAATCTTTTTGTTTTTATTTTCTTCAAGACAAGGTCTCACTGGAGCTCTGTCTCTCCTAGAACTCACTATGTAGACCTGTCTGGCCATGGATCCTTCCAAGTGCTGGGATTAAAATTGTGCAGCATCCCACCACACCTGACTTACAGGACAGTCTTGATGGACTATAAGTTCCCATTGTTTAGGACCCTAATACACCATGTAGCCTTCTGTAACTAAAGGCAAAACTTTGCTTTAAGTCTCCCCAAATGTCTTAGGGTTTCTGCTGTTATGATAAAACACCATGGCCAAAGCATGGAGAAGATAAGGTTTATTTCATTTTATAGCTTATAGTCTATCATCCAAGGAAGTCAGGGCAGAACTCACGGTAGTATCTGATGGAAGCCACGGAGAAATGCTGTGTACTATAGCTTGCTCACCATGCTTTCTTACAGCACCCAGAACCACCTGCCCAGGGGTGGCACTGCCCACTGTGGAGTGGGCACTCCCACATCAATCATTAAGACAATACCTGATAGACTTTCATACTATCAAGTTTATGGAGGCATCTTCTCAATTGTGAGTCCCTCTTCTCAGATAACTCTAACTGGTATCAGGTTGACATAATACTAGCCAGCACACCAAATAAATGGGGCCTTGGTGGCCCTCTAGAAGGAATGAGAGTAGTGAGGTACCTGAAAGTAGAGCAGACATGTTGTAGGGGGGGATCCGAAGCCAGTGTGGGGGAAACTTAATGATGCTCTCTGGTTGGAGAGCCCTCCATTCCACTATGTACTCCCGAACAGCAGAGGCAGCTTTCCCAGGAGGCTGCCAGGTCACCATAATGTTGTCCATGTTCTCTGACTTTGCAGAGACCTGGTGAGGAGCCAACAACCCTTTGGGAGTGAGGTAGAAGAAGAACAAAACAAGAATGGATAAAGTTGAAAACAGGAACTGGAGAGACATCTTATCAATAAAGTGTTTGAGGAGCTGAGTTCAATCCCCATAACCCACTGGGGGAAGCTAGGCATTGCTGGCATTGTGGTACACAGTTGTAATCCCAGTACTGGGAAGTGGAGACAGGAAGATCCCTGGGGGCGTCTGGTCAGCCAGCCTAGCCTTCTCAGTGAGCTCCAGGCCAGTGAGTGACCTTGGTTTTCCTTCCTTCCTTTCCTTCCTTCCTTCCTTCCTTCCTTCCTTCCTTCCTTCCTTCCTTCCTTCCTTCCTTCCTTTCCTCTCCTCTCTCTCTCTCTCTGTCTCTCTCTCTGTCTCTCTCTCTGTCTCTCTCTCTGTCTCTCTCTCTGTCTCTCTCTCTCTCTGTCTCTCTCTCTCTCTCTCTCCCTTTCTTTCTTTCTTTCTTTCTTTCTTTCTTTCTTTCTTTCTTTCTTTCTTTCTTTCTTTCTTTCTTTCTTAAAAAAAGCAGTAACAAAATCCAAAAATCAAGGTAGATTGTGGCAAAGGAATGACATACACCCAAGGTTATCCTGTGGCTACACGTGCACACATGCATCTGCTCATATATGAACATGCACACAAGATAAAAACACATGACAGCTTATTCTCAACTAAGTTTTGCAATGTGTCAATGTCTTTTTAGGGACATCCATGTCAAGTTATATGCTTTCAGTTCATGGAGGATTAACCTCAGCAGCTTGTACTATAGTCCTGTGTAGCTTTCCCTGTGGATTTATTTCCTCTTTGAATTCACTTACTGCATTCCCTCAAAGTGTTTACTGCATTAACTGTAACATATATATCCTTTTAATACACCTCCCATATGTCGTTTTAGCATAATAATGTACCACTGAAAAGCAATGTAACCCCTTTGCTTGTGTGTTTTCTCAAATGTCTCACTTAACCGTCTGCTTTTGAGATGAATCCATTCTCCTTCTTTATGCATACTCAGTTTACTCCTTCACACTTCTGCCTAAGCCCTTTCTCACCTGCTTTCGATGGACCAGCAGCAGCAGCCTGAGTATTTTATTTATTGAGTAATAATGATAATAACATTTATTTAAAAAATAACCCCTCCAAAAGCAACAAAACATTGAACAAAAATTAAAATGTCTTTTTAGCTTATATTTGGACTGAAAACCTAAGCATAAAGGGCAAAACTAGCATAAAGGCCAATAGGAGAAGATGTTGTTGAGTGTGCTTATAAACTGACTCAAGCCGGGCGGTGGTGGCACACACCTTTAATCCCAGCACTTGGGAGGCAGAGGCAGGCGGATTTCTGAGTTCGAGGCCAGCCTGGTCTACAGAGTGAGTTCCAGGACAGCCAGGGCTACACAGAGAAACCCTGTCTCAAAAACAAAAAAACAAAACAAAACAAAAACAAACAGCAAAAAAACAAACAAAGAACAAAACAAGAACTGACTCAAGGACACAGTGAGCATTCTCTGCAGCACCACTGGTGCATGTGCAAGGCCATTCTAGATGTGCATACATAAACCTGCTAGATGAGAGTATCCTCTGACTGATGTAAATCAGGTGAACAGGAGAGGGATGCAGACATTGCCTAGCATTCTGGAGGCACTGAGCACATGCATGGAATATGATAACATCCAATGGCATGTCGACACTTCACCGAGAAAAGCTAGCATGAGAATTCTCACTTCATCTACTTATTACCCCACTTTGTACTGTTTATCAATCTGATACACACACACACACACACACACACACACAATCTGATTAGAATTTTGTTTTTCATGTTTGTGGATTCCTAAGGCCAAGCTTCTCAGTGAGCTTTCTTCTGTGGTTATTTGTAGACTTGGCTCCTTTTTCTGTATTTCTGCCCTTTTCTGATCGGCAGGTAGCTTTGATGATCCTAATTATGGAAAAAATTTCAACTCTTAATGCAGTCAGTCAGTTCTCTGACAACTTTGTTAGCTCCGTGGGTGTTGGTAAATTTACCCCAGTTTTGATTTTTGAATCTTGTTTGTAAAATTCCATCACCCTGGTACTATGATCACATTCAACTTTTCCTGTTGGCCTTTAGTTTTGCCTTTTATGCTTAGCTTTTCAGTTAATATAAGCTAAAAAGGGTTATTTTATTTTTTGTTGTTTTGGGGGGATTATTTTAATAAATATTATTATTATTATTAAATTAAATAAATGTTATTAACTATTTATATTTTCCAGGGCCTGTACTTCTGTATTCTCAACTGCACAGACATGTCTCACCTGCTAATGCTTAGATATTTGTCTTTTCTTTCAATCCTGGGGACAGTGGTTTCCCTGGGGTTTTACTTCTCTGGTGGTTTAAAGAAGAGCTGAGTAATGGGAAGGAGGAGCATGATCAAAGTACATGATAAAGACATATAAAAATGGCATATCAAACCTGTGAATACTCATTAATAAAAATAATAGAAAGCCCTTCTGAAGTAGAAACGAAAGATATTTTATGCTAGCCTTCCAATTAAAATTAGAAATGTTACTACCTGGGGGAAAAAGTCCTTCATACTCTAAGAATGAAGTTGGTTAGTATTTATTTGAAGAACAATAGAAAAGTATAAAGCCAAAGGCTCAACAACAACAATAAAAGCAGTTTCCTGCGTACAGACATTTATTTTACCTGTGAGGGAAGGAGGAGGGATGGAAAGGATTGCTGTCTTTAGTTTGTCTCCTTTTTACTTGCTTTAGGACAAAGTAGTCATTAAATGCTGTATGTCTTTACCTAGAAGTTGGAACTATTGACACTAATTTTGAATATACATATAGATTTAAAGTGCTAATAATTCATTTAGATTTTAAAGTGATTTAAACAATAATCTTTCTGATACTGTCTTTATTTGCATTCATTAATAAAGTTCAATTGATCCCACAAAGTAGATTGGACAGCTCACCTTACTTTCTATTTTCTATAGGAACTTGAATAAAATAAGATCATATGTTCTTTCAGGGTTCAATTGTACCAAGGTTTGTGCCTGGACATCTTTTTAAAAAGAGCATAGTGAAGTAGGTTAACTCTAACTTTAAAAATGGTCATTATTTTCATTAAACATTGAAAAATTTTCTTCTGGCCAGCAAGACAGCTTATCAGGTAATGGCACTGGCTGCCTTTATTTTACATGCATGTTTTCTTCTCTCTCTCTCTCTCTCTCTCTCTCTCTCTCTCTCTCTCTCTCTCTCTCCTCTGTGTGTGTGTGTGTGTGTGTATGTGTGTGTGACTGTGTCCTTACATGCAAGTATCAAAGCATATATATATAGAGGTCAGAGGACACTTTCTGGGAGTTTGTTCTCTCCTTTCACTATATGATCTCAGGGCCATAACTCAAGTCTCAAGCCAGGCGGTGGTGGCGCACGCCTTTAATCCCAGCACTTGGGAGGCAGAGGCAGTCGGATTTCTGAGTTCGAGAGTTCGAGGCTAGCCTGGTCTACAGAGTGAGTTCCAGGACAGCCAGAGCTACATAGAGAAACCCTGTCTTGAAACAAACAAACAAACAAACAAACAAACAAACAAACAAACAACACTCAAGTCTCCGGGCTTGGCAGCATAAGCCCTTTCCTGCTGACCCATCTTGCCAGCCTAAGAATGTATAGTTGTGTTACTCTGCCTGGAATTTGTTAAGCAAATCAGCTTGAGTCTCTTAGTCTTTCATCCTCTGGGTCACTGTTCTCTCCAGGCACCAGTCTGCAATTTCCTTCTCTAGGATGTTGCTAGACCACAGTCTTTCCTTTGAGACCCTGCTAATAACTCACTTTCTCTCAGTCATCTTTCAGAATCACTCCTTTATGTCAGGCATGGTGGCACCAATCTTTAATCCCAGAACTTGGGAGGCAGAGGCAGATGGAGCTCTATAAATTTGAGGACAGCTAGGGCTACAGAGTAAGACCTTGTCTCAAGAAACAAACACAAAACAAATTTATTTTTTTAGCTTCAAATAAAATATCCCATCTTCATGTTTCCTGAGAACTTCTCTATAGAGTACTGATGCTTGTAAGGTACCATCCAAGAGAAAGGAAGCTACCCTTTCTGTTCTGCTCTGTTGCTTGCTGATGTATGACCTCGGATTGTGTGGATTATTTGCATTACCGATTCACCTTGAGTCACCAATAATGCATCAGTATTGAAATAAGGAAACAAATAAAAGCACTTCTCCTTGGTGTCATTTAACCAAGGGTGAGAATACATTTGAATTCTCTATTTCATGCTTCCTGTCTTCTGCATGAGTCTATGTCTGTGGCTGCATTTGTACCTGTGTCTGTCCCTGTGTGTTTGCCTATTCTATATGTTCTCTCTGTGTATAATATATGTGTCTGTCCTTCACAAAGGGCTTCACTTTGTGTTTATTAAACAGCACAGAACGCATCACACAGGAAGGAGTGGGATCCTTTAGAGAAGTCTTTAACAGACTTGTACAAGGGATAAAATGCCTGGGTCCAACTTATCCCAACTGACTCAGATAACAAATATAATTATTTATCAAACAATATACATACTTAGTTGCTTTCAGCCTTTATAGTAGATTTTATGAAGTTGCTTTCAACTTCTGTATTTGCTGCTTTCAGCAAATGATACACATACATTGTCTGCGTCAGGGTATTTAAGAGTATATAATTTAAAATTATATCTATGCATCAACTTAGGTGGCAAAAGTTTATTACATGGAAATCCAGGGCAAGTTAGGTTGGTTGTGACATTATTCTTGTAAAAAGCAGGTTAAACAAACAGTTTGAGTACCCAGTAGGCTAGCAGTCTTAAGTGACTTCAAGGTGTATTATTAACTCTGGCTGTGAGGTCCAGCAAAAGTGCCAGTTTTGTAGTATGTAAGAGAGAGTATGTCAGAATACTGCATTACCACAGTGGATGCCATTAAACCTTCCAGAACCACAGTCTCTGACGTGTGTGGGCCACTGTGCTGGCCAGTTTTTATGTCAACGTGGCACAAGGTAGTATCATCTGGGAAGAAGGCATCTTAATCAAGAAAATGCCTTTGTAGTATTGACCTGTGGGCAAGGCTCTAGGGCATTTCATTGATTGATGGGGGGGGGCCCAGCCTACTGTAGGTTGTGTCACCATTGGGCAGGGGATTTTGGGGTGTATAAGAATGCAGGTTGAACATTATATGAGGAGCAAGTCATTTAGACCATGGCCTCAGTGCTCCTTCATGGCCTCTGCTTCAGTTCCTGCCTGCTTGAACCCCTGCTCTGACTTCCCTCAGTAATGATCTGTTACCTGGATCTAGGCCTGTAGGACTGCGTAAAGGTATTTTGGTTCTTGGCTGGGCATGGGCCTGGAACCCCAAGACTCCAAGGGAGAAATGGCAGGTGTTTGGCCATGTCCCCAGAACCGAGGGTCCTGACATGCGGTCTAGTCTCCATGGACCTACATTGTTCAGTCATGTAGGTCATTACAGCCCCTCCCAAAGTGCACAGGTAGATGGTGTGACTACAGGCCTCAGGCCCTAAAGGGATTTACATACTAATGAAGGCCAGAGGGCAGAGCCCATTAAGCATTCTTCCAGAGACCCTCCCCTGTTCTCCCTCCCTATTTAACTGAGGACTGCCGTGTGTTTCAGATGGGTACATCCAGATCCATCTACCATCCGCCATGAAAATAAATCCTTTTAGAAACAAGAACTTTCTCATGTCTTTGAGGCCTGCTGTCACCAAAGCCTCCAGCCTTGGAACTCCAGACCTTTCTCCTGTTTGTGGGACCCGCCGTGTGGAAAGCCTCAGGGACTTCACCACTGCGGCCTATTTTTCCACATAGGCCCTTGTTGAGAAAATGCTCTACCACTGAGATCCATCTCTACTCACTGGATTCTATATGTATGTGCATGCATTGTGTACATGTTCATGTGTATTCTTGTGTGTGTATGTGTGTGTTATGTGTGTTTATATATGTTCAGGTGTGTATGTGTGTTCAGGTGTATGTGTGTGCCTGAGAACAGCCTTAGATGGTATTCATGAGGTCTCATCTACCTTTTGTTTTGAGACAGGGTCTCTCATTGGACTCTCCCCAGGCTGACTTTCAAGCAGTCTCCAGGGATACACATATCTTTGCCTCCCCAGCATTGGGATTACAAGAATATACCATCATGTCAAACATACCTGTATTTTTAAACGTCAGTTCTGGGCATAGAACTCAGGTCCTCCTGCTTGTGTGGTAAGCTCTGTATTTACTGTAATATTTCCCCATCACCAGTTCTTGAACTTTTGATACTGGCTCAATACATAGCTGAGATTGCTATGTACTCAGACTGTTCTCAGAATCTTCCTGCCTCAGCCTCATGACGGTTGAGATGAGAGGCCTGCACCAGCTACATGACTAACTCCGATATATCACATCCTTAAAACAGCACGATACTATCACTGAGCTCACTTTAACATTCTTAGTACAGGAGCCAGGCTTAGCACTTAAGAGAGATTACTATTCTTGCAGAGGATTAAGGTTCAGTTCCTAGCATCGACATGGCAGTTTCCAACCTTCTGTAACTCTAGTGGCAGGGGATGGGACTCCACAGGCACCAAGCACAGTTGTGGTATGCATACATATGTATGCTTTACATAAGAAAAACACACTACAAATAAAATAAAAATGAATCTTTAAAAAGTCTATTTACAATGCCTATCCACAGAGGAGAAACATTACATACAAAAATCCAAAGGGGGCTGTAGTATGTATGGCACAGCAGGTAAAATGCTTGCTGCTAAGCCTGAGTTTGATCCCCAAATTGTATTTGGTAGAAGGAGAGAACCAACTTCCTAAAGTTGTCCTCTGACCTACATGTACACTCTGACATGCACATAAACACATACTAAATAAATGAATGTAAAAGATAAACTATCTATCTATCTATCTATCTATCTATCTATCTATCTATCATATTTATCTATCTGGTTTCTCTGTGGAGCCCTTGGTGTCCTGGAATTCCCTCTGTAGATCAGGTTGGCTCAGAGATCTACCTACCTCTTCCTCCCAACTGCTGGATTAAAGACACGTAGCACTATGCCCAGCTTAAAAAAATTTTTTTTAAAGGAACAAACAAACAAACCACTAAAAGGGAAGAAAAGTCACCTATAATCCACACATGTAAAGATGACTTCTGTTAATATTCCCATGGCTTCTACTTAGCTTTTTATTTTTAACTATAAAAAGCCCCTGTTTGTATAAATGTAGATTTAAAATAGAACTACTAAATATATATTTTTGTTTCTTTGATGTGTGTGAGGTGTCTCCCTATGTGCCTCTGAATAGCTGGAGTTCCCTATGTAGACCAGGCTGGCTTTCAACTCCCAAGGCTCTGCTTGCCTCTGCCTTACAAGTGCTGAGACCATATATACTTTAAAAAGACTACTTTGCTGCTTGTAATGTACATCTTCCCATGGAACAATTAGTGACATGCTGCTGTGTGATTAAGATGGCCAAAGGTCAGATGTATTTAATAGTCTGTTCTCTATTGTACATTTAGGTCAGCTATAGTATTATATTGCATCAATTTTTTTCTTTTTTAAAAATAGAATATTGATTAATTAATTAAGTAAGTAATTAATGCTGTACATGTGCATGTCCCACAGAACAGGTTTGAAAGTCAAAGGACACTTTCCAGGAGTCAGTTCTCTCCTTCCCCCACTTGTGGGTCTTGGGGATTGAAGTCAGGTCATTAGGATTGGGGAAAGTGCCTTTACCTGCTGAGCCATCTCACCAGCTTCAAGCAGGTATTCAATAAATATCTGCATTTACATTTCTAACATTCATTCTATTATTTCCTGAGAACACACATGAGGACCTAACACAAGTCTTTTGGAAGAGCAGCCAGTGATTTTAATGATGGAGTCATCTCTCCAGTCCCAAAACATTGTTATTTTAGATGCAGCATTAAATCTTGGTAATATTTTAAGAATATTCAATGAAACAGCCAGAAGAAAGAAAATACAAGTAAATATGGGTATCCGTGACTGAAGGCCTGACTACTGTGGCTTATTTGCCCTCTCACATGAGGGAAACACATATAATATATAGACACATATCAATTGTCTTTATGTTAAAATATGGGGATATATATATATATATATATATATATATACTTTTAATGCTGTATTATATATAATATTTACAATATAATCTAATATTTTTAATATTAATTTAATATAATTATATAATTTAATATTAATTATATATAATTATAAACTCTAATTATATAAAATATATACATATGTAATATAGTTATATAATATATTCTATATTACATAATATATATAAACTGTTATATAGCATATAATAGAACTGTCATTTGCATCTTAGGCTTCACTGGCATCTTTCTTCTTTTTGAGGCAGGACCTTACCACAAAGCCCATGCTGGCTTCTAGCTTACAAAGGTCTTGCCTCAGCCTCCTGATTTGTGCACTATCACATCTACTACTTGTGTTTCTTAAGAGAAAGTTACTTCACAGTGCATGAACTTGGAAGTGTTTTCCCATAGTTAGGAAATTTACCTTTTCCTTCATGTTCCTGCCTTGGGTGCTTCTCCCACAGGAGGAAGGGATTACTCACTGCCTACCAAACAACTTTTCATCTTCTTCAAGAAGGGAATGTGGCTGCCAGAAGTATGTTTCTGAGCCTTCTTTGCAGCTGGGTGTGGCCAGGAGAGTGATGTGGGCCAGCAAGTGACAGCAAGTGCAAACAAAGCTACTGTGCATGGGGGTGAGCTCCTGAGACCAGAGCCACACCCTTCTGCCTACGCTCTGTTCTGCTGCCTATGAAGAAACAGCTAGAGCTCTTTCAGTCTTTTTGGACTATTTCCATCTGAGGATGAAGGCCATCTTTGGTAGAGGGAAAGAGAGGAGCCTGGAATACTGCTATAACTATCCTGAGCTATCTGTCTGTGACCTTCCTTCATGTGAGAGGGCAAATAAGCCACAGTAGTCAGGCCTTCAGTCACTAGTATCCACATTTGCTTGTATTTTCTTCTGGCTGTTTCATTGACTATTCTCAAGATATAACTAAGATTTAATGCTGCATCTGAAATAATAATGTTTTAGGACTGGAGAGATGACTCAGTTATTAAAAGCACTAGCTGCTCTTCCAAAGAACTCATATTAGGTTCCCAGCATACATGGCAGCTCACAAACCATCTGTAACTCCAGTTCCAGGAGATCAAATGCCCTCCATAGGCCCTGCATGCAGATGGTATACAGATATCCATGCAGGCAAAAGACCTAAACACATAAAAGAATAAGTAATCTTTATAGAATAGAACCAAATACAACTGGCAAAAAATGTTAATGACATGATTTTTAATGATATTCTGCTATATTCCTAGCAGAATACCCCAATCATCATCAGAAGGGCTTCATCAAGCACCTGATAAGAGCAGAGGCAGAGACCCACAGTTAGACATTAGACAGAGCTTGGGGAGCCCTGTGGAAGAGGGCGAGGAAGAATTATAGGGGCAAGAGGGGCTGAAGACAGCAAGGGAACACAGTCCACAGAATCAACTAAGTAGGGTTCATAGAGGCTCACAGAGACTGCAGAAATAATTGTGGAGCCTGCAATGGTCTGGGCTAGGTCCTTTGAATATATATTATGGTTGTGTAGCTTGGTGTTCTTGTGGGACTCCTAACACTGGGAGTGGGGCTGTCTCTGACTCTTTGCCTGCTTTTGAGACCCTTTTCCTCCTACTAGGTTGTCTTGGCCAGCCTTAGTATGAGGGTTTGTGCCTACTCTTATTATAACTTGTTATGCCGTGTCTGATTGAAGGCTGCTCTATTGTGAAGGAAAGCAGAGGAGAAGTGGTTCTGAGGGAGAGTGGACACGTGGAGGGAAACTTGGAGGAGTGGAGAGAGGAAAAACTGAGGTTGGAATGTAATGCATCAGAGAAGATTAAAAAATAGAGAAGCAAAAAAAAAAAATTAAAAAAAACCCCTAATGTTTTGGTAGAAATGTCTTCAATCTGATGTGTCAGACCTATATATAATAACATTATGACACCAAATTATAAAAAAGGGCCCAATTATAATGTTCTATTCTGCTTAGACTTAAAAAAAAAACCAACAATGCTGATTTTGAGACATAGCATGAGATCCATCTCATTAGCTATTCATGGCCTTTTCTTTGAAAAGAAAACTGGAGAAGATATTATAAATGTGAGACTGCGCATCTAGTTGAGATTTTTTTTCTGAAAGCAATTGTCCATATCTTTAAACATATGTAATAAAGAACAGAATTTCACTAAGTTTCACTAAGGTCAGAATTTCATTTTAATACTCTTGGTGTTAAAATATAAATCTATGAATGTTTTTTTCTAGAATTTAACAAAATATATTATTATTGAATCTGTAAAAATTAGTCTAGTTGGAAAATATTACTCTAATTTAATGTAACTTTCTTTACTAATAGTTATGTAAGACTATAATACCTCAGTGATCTTCACGACAATCTTATGAAGAAGTTGAAGCTCAGAGTATTTAATTCACTTGTTCAAGGTCATCCGAGGATAACAAGAAAGATAGGACTCCAAAGTCTTAACTCTTGGCTACTCATACTAGGCTCTGGCCTGCACCTGCAGGAGGCAAAAGGTGAAGGAGATAGTTTCCCACAGGTAAATGCTACGGTCAGTGGGGACCTACCAGTGCCACACAGGTCCACTATGTTAATGCGAGTGGGTGCAGAAGCGCCTTTCGAGTTGGCTGCAGACACGGATGCAATCCAAGTCCCAGTTTTGGGAATGACCCCAGTCCAAGAGGTGTGTCTTGTAGTATTCTGCAGTGTAGTTTTCTTTGTCACCTCCTGTAAGGTCACCTGATAGTGAAGGATCTTCCCCCTTGCCTCTGATGGATTCAGACTCTGCAACAAAAAGTATGCACATATCCTTCCTCTCAGACAAGAGCAGGTTGCTCTCTGTGGCTGGACTGCCTGGCCCTGCTGCAGATGACTCTGCCGCGTGACCTTTTTATTTATATCTTCTTATCTCCACTGTACACTTTCATTCAGCGATTCACATCCTCATACCTTCTATTTAGTAAATAAAAAAAGATCAGTGAACATTTAAAAAGATAACTCTTCCAAACACATTGACTTTTCTTTCTTTACAATGAAGATTACTCATGGTAAATACAGCTAAGAGGAGAAGCATGGGCTCTGAACGTAGAGCACTGGCTCTGTGCTTCGAATTTATCACCGCTCAGGTCTTGAGGCAAATACTCAGTTTTTCCGGGTTTCTGTTTTAAAATTTGTGAAACAATACAGAGAGCCATTCACAGAGACACACAGAGAGACATACAGAGAAAACAAACACAGAAAGCAAGGCCATGGGCAGGTGGGTAGGGGGAGAGGGTGCTTTTTTTAACATACAGAAAATGCAATGCTGCTTGAAACAGCAAACACAAGACTTCCAGGAGCTAAACTAGTAAAATTGATACTTAGGAACTTGAATTAGCCATCTGTGCTGGGAACTTAGTTCCAAAATGCAAAATTTTGATTGAGATCATTTGGGAACAAACTCACAAAGTAAGCAGAAACTACCTGATATTTTTTCTTTGGTCTGTACCATGTTTTGTCCAATGGTCATGGCAAATGGAAACACAGACTGTGAAGAGTTGTCAGGTCTAAACCTGACAGTGCCCCTTGCTGCCTACTGCAGGACGAAGGCAGGGCTCACAGATTTAAGTGGCATAGTTTTCTGGGCCCAGCTTTCTGTTCAAGGCAGGAGACTGTTTACTGGAAGACATACCTGAGGACCAGCCAATGTGCTTGCTCTGGTTTCTCACTTCCCAGGAGGCTGAATAATTTGATTTCCTATGCAGTTTCTCTGCCAGAAGAGTTTGGGCTGACATGAACATCTGGCACACTTCACTTCTTTCACTTTAAGTGAACAAACCAGCTTTCTGATTCTAATTTGGATTCGGAGACATTTAGCACAGGAGAAAGAATGGTCTGATGTGCTGAGTCAAGACTTCTGACTGGCCCAGTAGCTGCATTCTTACTGTAAATTCAGCAACGAGCTCTCAGCTTTGTATATTGCTGTTTCTGGGAGCTTAGTTAATGTAATATGCAAGTCTGTTAGGGGAAACTCTTTGGTCCACAAGTCCTAAACTAGACCTTGGTCCAGTGTACTGGGTGAAGACAGTGCTGCTGGGGAACTTTTGCTGTCTATTGAGCATCATCCTGAAGTTATCTTTTCAGGTGGCCATTACAATCGATCTCATTTCTTATTTGAAGATTATATAAGCAAGTGTTTGTTTTTAATTATATTCCCCAGTTTTGTGTGAGTGTGTGTGTGTGTCTATCTTTTTTTTCCCCCTCACAGGATCTCACTGTGGAACCCTAGCTGATTTAGAACTCACTATATAAATCAGGTTGACCTCAAATTTGTGTTAGCCTCCCTACCTCTGGGATTATAGAGGGATTATTTCCACACCCTGCCATGCAAATGCTTTGAAAAGTATGATGTTCTAATGAGCACCATACTAATAAACATGGCCTTTATCAAAGGAGAAAAAGAACATAGATGAAACAAATGCTTGTAGGGAAGCCATCCTCTGGCTGGAATGGGGAGCTTTGTGAACAGTTAACCTGAGGAATGACTTGGGAGAATTTGGACAGTCTGTGTTAGATACACTTATCTTTGAACCTATAGGGTTGGCAGAGAAGGATGGTGTGGGAGACAGCTAAAGAGATACCTTTCTGTAACAGACGCTCACTTTCATCTGTAGTCTTTATTTTCTCCATCTGTCGTGATGTGCTGCTTCTCAGGCCTGAGACAGTGAGATTCAGGCCATCACAATTTACCGATGGAATTCCCTGTCACCTTTCCAGCTGCAAAGCACCATCTTCAGCCGAGAGGCTATGACCCATTCTGACACACAGCGTGAACTAAAAGCATGAGTTTAGCAATTTGAAATGGGTGAGGACAAGATTTTTTTTTCCACAAGAGCCAAAAGGCTCTGAGTCACAGGAGACAAGAAGTGAACACTAAAGATGTACATCTTGTACAGATGTACAAGAGCCAATTGCCTCTGTAGATAAATGTATTTGCACTCCAGTGCTACTCATTTGAGACAGTGATAAGGGAGAAAAAGAACATTTTGTTAATCATGAGCTTTACATTTCTTGTCATGTTTAGGTCTTCTCATTTCTCATTCTGAGGAGTAAGCTCAGATTTAGAGCTGCTAATTAGCTCAAGCCCTTTCTAGGAAGAAAATATAGATCGCCCCCTGGTGGGCAGTGGCAAGGACATTATCTGGAGTGTGTGGCTGTCAATCCTGGTAGGGTTTCTGACACCTGGATCCCTTCTAGCAGAGTTGAGTGTGGCCCTCAGGCCAGTGTTGGTACGTGGTAAGAACATGCTATAAGACAATGCCATCCTTTTGATTTCCTTTTCCAGTTTTCTCTCTGTGCTATATGGAAACACTGCTAACAAAGCACTCCCTGGCTAATGCTATGATAAAGTCTCTCAGCATCAAAAATAATGTTTCCACCTGAGTATCCATCCCATGTGCAGTCACCAAAGGTAGATGCTGATGTGGAAGTCAGGAAGTGCATGCTGATAAGAGCCTGATATGGATGTCTCCTCAGAGGTCTTCAAGAGTCTGACATATTCAGAGGCAGATGCTCACAACTAGCCATTGAACTGATCATGGGTTTCTCAATAGAGGAATTAGAGTGAAGACTGAAGGAGCTGAAAGCATTTGCGGCACCATGAGGAGAACAATAATACCAACCAACCACAGCTCCCAGGGTCTAAACCACCAGCCTGGGAGCACTTAGGGAGGGATCCAGGGCTTCAGCTGAATACCCCAGGGGGTGGGAATTTTGAGGGTGGGGAGGTGGGAGTGGGGGGGGGTAGCTAGAGGTTACATCCACAGAGAAGAAGGAGGAGGGGTGAGGGGATTGGGGGTTCCTGGGTAGGTGGGGGATGGGGTAAGGGGACAACATAGGAAATGTAAATAAAACATCCAATAAAAAAAAACCAAAGAAAATCTGAGACAGAACAAAATCTGACATATCTCAGAATGTGACATACTTGATTTGAATTTTTTAAATTAAAAATCTACCAGAGGAAGGTGTCTCTGAATGGATAAACTATTTATTACTAAGACTTAGTCAAAACCTGTTGTATTTATTTTAAAGTAAAACTTGACTCCTAGATGCAAACAAGGAAAAGAAGAAAAACTAGGTGGCTATGTGGCACAGTGGACAGAGCATTGGCTCTAATATCAGAAGGGAAAAACATTAGAGTTTGGCTAAAGTCAAAGAAGAGCAGCACTGATCAAGACCCCTTCCAAAGCTTCAGTGTTTGGACACATTTGTCACAGTTCTTCTTTCCTTTGCTTTCAGCTTTGGATTGTTGCTGGTTTTGTGCATGCGTGATGCTGGGGATTGAATACAGGCCTTGTGCATGCTGTTATGGGCGCTTCACACTGAGCTGTAGCCCCAGCCTCAATGCTCAGTAGGAGGGTCCGTTGATTTTCTCACTTCTTTGTGTAACATCTGTTACACAGAGTTCTTTTTTATCACTTTGAGACATAATATCCCTATTTCAAAGTAAGAATAGTAATAATAACTTTTGGCTTCTTCTTTGGCTCTCTATGAAATTTCTACTAAATTAGAATTTATACTAAATTAAGGTTATTTACAAAGTACATATAATTTGTGAGTTGAAACCTGAATCCTGGGTTGACAGGATTGCTCAGTGGATAAAGAGGTGACTGCTGACAAGCCTGATGACTTAAGTTCAATTTCTGAAACCCACATTGTGGAAGGAGAGAGCAGGCATCCACACTGTGAATGGTACATGCATACAACCTAAAATAAATAAAAATAGAAACAACAACAAAAACAAAAACCCCCACACAAACTGAATACCTTCATTTCAGAATTCATGACTTAACATGCAGCAACTCTAGTACAAAGTGCAGAAATAACAGGAAGCAGTCATGTTGTTGGTTTGCTTTACTGAGATGAGGGCTCACTGTGTTGCCCAGGCTAGCCTTAAGTTCCTAGGCTCACTGATCCCCACGGATCAGCATTTTTAGTAGTCAGGACTATGGGTGTATGTCAGTCGTGTTCTAATTTTGTTTTAAAAATTTAAGCATCACTCCACTGAAATTTTCCATGTATGTATTCTCCCTCCCCTGCAGGCTATCAGCTCACCTGATATCCTCATGGGTTAGCACATTGCTTGCCTCATAACAGGAGTGCTGCTCTGGCTTTTCCTAATTACCTTGTGAATCTTCATGATAGTCTCATGTTCTGCATGTTAGTATTATCTTGAAGTTTACTCATAAGGAAAATATGTACCAAGAGGTACACCTTGCTCAAGAATACACAAGGCACACCACCATTTAGCTGTAACAGAGACACACAGAGAGCCCAACTTGTTCGTTAGGTCAGAGGTTAGAATTCTTGCTAGCCCTGGCATATCCCTCAACTGCCACAAAATGAGTTGAGACCCTGATTGATCAGGTGAGCAGCCAGAACCCTTGTTGGCCCAGGACTCCAAACCCTAGCCATAAAGAGAAACCATCTATTATCTGGTCAGTGGCCAATGCCCCTGCTGACCCAAAATTTCACCGCTGTCCCAGGCAACACCTGGAGAGCAAGCATGGCTGCTTTTCAGATCAGAGGCTGACACTCCTGCTGACACTAGTACCTCATCTTTAGCTGCCATAGAGTCAACTTGCTTGTCAGATCAAAGGCCAGCATTCCCAATGACCCTAACGCCCTACCCTTCTACCACAGTACTGCACAGAGATCACATTAGCTCTGTAGGTCAAAGGCTAGAAGCTCAGTTGACTCTGGCATTCTGTCCCTTTGATACTGAAGAATCACATTGAGTGCTGATTCATGAGGTCAGACGCCACACTCCCACTGCTCAGGCATCACCCTTGCCAGCTGACATAGCTTATCTATTTGTGAGGTTAGAGGTTGTGTACCCCTCCCCCCCACCACACACCAGTACATGAATAAACTTCAGACATCACATAGCTGACCCAAAACCAGCTAAGCTGCCTTAATGCCAAGGCATAGATACAACTAATCCCTCAACATAGGTGGACTAGACACTCAAACCAAAAGACAACCAGTGAACTAAATCCAGATGTGTAAATCTCAACTCAAAAAGACAAACAACATGAAAAACCAAGACAAAATGCTGCCTCCCAGAATTGCCATGCCCAGAGTGATGGTCCCTAGTGAAAGAGACTTAGGTGAAATCCTAGATAAAGTAGCCCTCAGAATTATAAATATGTTCAAAGAATTCAAAGAGGACATAAATAAACTCCAGAATGAATTTGAAGAGGGCAGGAATAAACTCCTAAGTGAATTCCAAGAGAACTTGTTTCTACAAACAGTTTGAATAAAAAAAGAAGTCATTTCAGAATATACAAAAGTAAGTTCAATGAAGAAATAGAAATACCGGGAAAAAAGCCACAGAAATGAATAGAGATGAAAAATTAAATAAGTCAAATAATAAGAAAAATCTCAGTGGAAAACCTCACCCAAGGAATGGACCATGTGGAGGACAAAATATCAGGGCTTGAGACAAGCTATAAGATTATACCATTCAATTAAAGAAATTGATTAAATTTTATTTATAAGATTTATTTTAGCCGGGCAGTGGTGGCGCACACCTTTAATTCCAGCACTTAGGAGGCAGAGGCAGGCGGATTTCTGAGTTCAAGGCCAGCCTGGTCTACAGAGTGAGTTCCAGGACAGCCAGGGCTACACAGAGAAACCCTGTCTCGAAAAACCAAAAAAAAAATTTATTATGAGTGTTTGTTTACATGCATGTTTGTATACTATGTATATCATATGCATATCTAGTTCCCAGGGAGGTCAGAGCAGGTAAGGATCTTCTAAAACTGTGTTTAAAGAAGGGGACATCTGGGAACTAAACCCCTGTCCTCTGCAAGAGCCATCAGTATTCTTAAAAGCATTGAGCCAACTCTTCAGCCCAAGTGACAAATTTTTAAAACCACATGATCTTTGTGACATTTTCAGATGGTCAATGTATGTGCTTTGAGGATAGAAGAAAGAGAAGAAAGCCATGTCAAAGGCATTGCAAACCCAGAAACTTTAAAAGCCAGAAGCACAAGCCAGATAGTGGTGATGCATGCCTTTAATCCCTTCACTTGGGTGACAGAGGTGGACAGATCTCTGAGTTTGAGGCCAACTTAATCTACAGATCGAGTTCTAGGACAGCCAGGACTATAGAGAAACCCTGTTTCAAAACCAAAACAACAAAAAGCCCTAAACACTGTGAAGATATATTAAAGCTTTGAAAGATCACAGATGCCAACCCAAGACTACCTGTACCTGACAAAACTGTCATAATTGAAGGAAAAAGAAAAGCTTCCCATAAAAAGCAAGCTAAAGGAATTTATGAGCATAAGCCAGCTAAATAGAGGATATTAGGAGGAAGATTATGGATAGAAGAGGAATAAATATATTCAGAAGGCTACAGTAGGTGGGATAAATGATGCTAGCAGTTGTTCTTTACATAGGGCTAAGAACACTGAGCACTGCACAACCACTAAGTGACAAGAATTAATTTACAGATTTCAGTACCAACCTTGAATCTTAATGCTCTCAATCTCTCAGTTAACAGACACAGACTAGAAGATTGGGCTAGAAAACAGGAGCACTCTTACCAAGGCAGAGCCTCTAGGTTTTTTTCTGGATCTAGCTGCTGCTACTGATTTGTGTTTGGTGTTTGCTGACTACACTGGGCTGCCACTACTGATTCATGTGTGGAATTGCCCTAGAGAACTAATTCTAAGCAGGTCCACATCCTCTGTCAGTGGGTTATAAGGGAGGTTGAAGCATTTAAGAACCTGTATTGAAGTAAGTTTTGAAAACTCTAAGCCTAGAAACATCAAAAGAAGAAAACAAAAGGAGTACAAATAAGAAAGAAAGAAATCAAAGTATATCTATTTGTAGATTGAATGTATAAGAGACCCTAAAGATTCCATCAGAAAACATTTAGAACTGAAATTGTCTGGATATAAAAGCAACACACAAAAGTCATTAGCTTTCCTATGTATCAGTGATGAGCAAACTGAAAAAAAAATAAGGAGAATAATCTCACAAAAAAATAAAGGGATAGACCAAGGATGTGAAAAATTTAATTTTAAAATTACATTCTATTTATTTATTGTGTCTATGTGTATGCACAAGCCTGTTTAGTATAGGTGACCATAGTACAGTTTATTTGTGGTGGCCAGTACCCAACTTGTGGGAGGGAGTCAGTTCTTTCCTCCAACATGTGGTCCCAGGGATCAAACTAAAGCCATCAGGCCTGACAGTAGGAACCTTCACCCCCCCCCAAGCTCTCTCACTCTCTCTATAGTGAAAACTTTAAAACACTTAAGAAAGAAATTGAAAAGGACACTAGGTTTTTCCATGCTCATGAATTAAACAATATTGTAAAATGACCATTTTACCAAAGCAACCTAAAGATTCAATGCAATCCCAACAACAATTCCAGTCACATTCTTCACAGAAATAGAAAAAATAATCTTGGAATTCATATCAAAGTATAAAAAGGACCCTAGATAGCTAAGGCAATCCTGAGCAAAGTAAATCCTGCTCAAGGCATCACCAAATCTAATTCCAAGGTATTTTATGGAGCCACAGTAATAAAAACAGCACAGTGTTGGCACAAAAACAGACATGTAAATAAACAGAATAGAATAGAGGACCCAGAGGTCTGCCAAAATGACTCAGCACATACTGCTTTTGTGGAGGACACAAATTCTGTTTCCAGCATGTATATGGGTGGTTCACAACCACCTGTAACTCCAGCTCTAGGGGATGTGTCTTAGTTAGGGTTTCTATTGCTGTGAAGAGATGCCATGACTACAGCAACTCTTATAAAGCAAATCATTTAATTGGGGCTAGTTTACGGTTCAGAGGTTTAGTCCATTCTTATTTTCGTGGGAATCATGGTGGGATGCAGGCAGACATGGTGTTAGAGAAGGAGCCAGGAAGCCTAAAATGCCATTTTGGGCCTGGCTTGAGTATCTTAAACCTCAAAGCCCATTCTTAGTGATACACATCCTCCAAAAAAGCCATATATATTCCAACAAGAGCATACCTCCTAATAGTGCCACTCTCAATGAGACTATAGGGGTATTTTCCTTCAAGACACCACAGTATCTGAAGTTCACTTCTAGCCTCTCTGAGCATTACAGTCTTAGTGTACACACACACACACACACACACACATACTTAAAATATAATTGAAAACAAAAAAAATAATTTGTAAAAGAAAAAGAATAGAGGACCCAGGTACAAGTCCATGTAATTATAATCACCTAAATTTTAACCAAGCCACCAAAAATACATACATATTGAAAAAAAGACAGCTTCTTCAACAAATGGTATAGGTAAATTGGATATCTATGTGAAGAAGAAAAAAAAACTAAGTTATTGTCTCACCTTATACAAAAATTAACACTAAATGGATCAAGGATCTCAAGACACAAATCTCTGAAAATTTTCTCCAGAGGAGAAAAATAGGATTTTATGAGTAAGATTCCAATTGTGTAGGAGATATGGTAAGTGACAAATAACTAGGTTTTCACGAAATTAGAAAGCTTTGTGCAGCTGTCAAATAACTGAAAATATAATGGGAGAAAACATTTGCCAGCCATAGGTCAGATAAGAGATCTACAAATAACTCAAAAAACTCAACATTGGATATGATATGATGTCAAACATCTTTGATCCCAGAACTCTGGAGGGAGAAGCAGGCACATCTCTATGAGTTTGAGGCCAGCTGGTCTACATAGCGAGTTACAGGCTAGCCAAGGCTAGCTCTAGAGACCCTACCTAAAAAAACAAACAAACGAATACAGAGAGACAGGGAAGAGAAGGGAGTGTGTGTAGGTTAACTAAAACTAAGGATATATGAAAAACTCCCATCAAAGCCCACTACTTTGTAGGCTAATTAAAAAATATAACATTTTTGAAAAAGGACCTTGAACACAGATGCCCTGCCTGGGTGGTAATGTTTCCATAGAAGATATTTATTAACTAAAAATCTCAGGGCCAAGTACAGGATATTTCCCCATGAGTTTACTGGATAGGAGTTCTCCCAAATAACTCTCCCAAAATAACACGGCCTATTGGCATTGTTCTTGGTTGCTCACCAGAATTAAGTGGTAAGAAATAAAACACTTTGCTATAGGACATAGAGAAATCAAACTGGAACTGATTTGAAAACTTGCTCCCTGTTGACCAATGTTCATAGTGTTGGGAGGTGCTATGCACATAGCTGTGGAGAAAAGGCATTTATGGTGTTTCCCAGTCGTGATCCCTATATGCTACAAGACCAGTTGGGATGACATGTCCACTGGTGAAACAGTGACTTGAAGGTTATGGGACAAGCAGCCCCTTGGGGATGAGATTTGAGACACTGGTACTGCAAACCTGGACAGAAGCCCATGGTTGAGGCAGCCAAAGGTCCTAGAGAGACCCTACTATTCTTATCTTGCTCAATGGACATGCTGTTAAACTGGCTTCTAAATATTTAAACACAGAGTAGTACTGATTCAAACTTGTCTAGAGAAGTATCTCTTGGCAGTGGTATGCAGCTAAAGTACTGAAAACAAGTTACTATTGAGTACTCAACTCTAATTGGGACATTTATATCAGTTGCATATCCGAGACTCAGAAAACACTGCAGAAGAGGATATAGAAAGAATATAAAATCCAGTGGATGGGGATGAATACTGTGAAATTCTGTCTTCTGACTACAATATGGGCATTGCACTCATGAACTCATTGTAGTGACCTGCACAAGACATGTACAGGATCAACCTCAAGCCAACAATATCAGTCAATAGTGGATTTATTGGATTACAAAAAAAAAAAAAAAAGGATAGAACAGGATAGAACATGAAGTGGGGAGAGAGATGTGATGGGTTCCTGGCAGAAGTGGGAAAGGAGACTTAAGGACTGATAAGATTGTGATACACTGTTTACATGTAAGAAAATTTCTTTTTTTTAAAAAAATATTTATTTATTTACTATATTCCTATGAGTACACTGTCACTATCTTCAGACACACCAGAAGAGGGCATCAGATCTCATTACAGATGGTTGTGAGCCACCATGTGGCTACTGGGAATTGAACTCAGGACCTCTGGAAGAGCAGTCAGTGCTCTTAACTACTGAGACATCTCTCCAGCCCGTAAGAAAATTTCAAAGAATAAATAAAAGATACTCTATTAAAAAGAAATTGGTGAGATTAACCTTAATACAGTAATTTTTAAGCCTAATATAGTCAAAATATTACTTCAACATCCAATAAATTCTAATGTTGAGATATTAAAAAATGAATCAATAGAGTTGGTTATTTGAAAAGATAAGTGATAACAAAAAATTTAGTCAAATTAATCAAAAGAAAGAAAAATTCAAATAACAGGATTAGAGAAGAAAAGAAGACATTGCAAGAAATACCAACGAAATGCAGAAAATCATAAGGATATATCTTTAAAAGCTACATCCCACCAGATTGGGAAAAAAGGGGAAATAGATAACTTTCTAGATGTCTATGAATTACAAAACTTAAATCAAGATAAGAGATCTAATTTAAACAGACCTATAAGAAGCAATGAAAACAGAGCCATAATAAAAAGAAGCCCAGGTCCGTATTCACTCATTGTAGAATCCTACAAGGCCTTAAAGAAGAATTACAACCAATATTTTTAAAATTATTATGTAAAATGGAAGAGAAAGAAGGATTCTAAACTCTTTATAAAGTCAGTTTACTTTAATACTAACAGCAGGTAAAGACAAAGCAACAAAAGAAAGTATGTGACAGGGCTGGAGAGATGGCTCAGTGGTTAAGAGCACTGACTGCACTTCCAGAGGTCCTGAGTTCAAATCCCAGCAACCACATGGTGGCTCACAACCATCTGTAATGAGATCTGATGCCCTCTTCTGGTGTGTCTGAAGACAGCTACAGTGTATGCATATATAATAAATAAATAAATCTAAAAAAAAGAGAGATTTGAATTTAAAAAAAATATGTGACAACTGTATAACAATCTCTCTGATGAACATAAATGTAAAAATTCTCAACAAAATATTTATAAACAGAACACAACAAAAATGTTATTAGTCATGATCAAGTTGGCTTTATACTAGTGGTGCAATGATTGTCCAATACATGCTAAGGAAAGAAATTACACGATCACTATAGATGCAGAAAAAGCATTTAAAGCTCCTGAGAATACTGAGAGAGAGAAAAAGTAAATCTCAACATGGTAAAGGTTGCATATGCAAGCCAATAAGATCATGAGCAAGGGTATCTTCAACTCATAGCTGGAGTAATAGTCAAGAGAAGGCAATGAAAGTAACTAGAAATAGAAAAGGAAGAATTAAAAAGTTCTTTATTTGAGATAATATAGTTCAGTACATAAGATAAAGACTCTACAAGAAAAACTCCTGAAGCTGATAAACATTTTCAATAAAGTGGTTGGATACAAAATAAACATATAAAAATCTATGGTGGTTTGAATAGGTTTGGCCCCTATGCACTCATGTGTTTGAAGACTTGGTCCATGGGATGTGGCACTATTAGGAGGTGTGGCCTTGTGGAGGAAGAGTTTCAGTGTGGGGGTGGGCTTTGAGGTCTCCTAATGCTCAAGCTCCTCCCAGTCTGGAAGAGTTTTCTCCTGGCTGCCTGAAGATCAAGATGTAGAACTCTCAGCTTCTCCAGCACCATGTCTGTCTGCACACTGCCATCCTTCCTGCCATGATAATGGACCTATGAAATGGATCTATGAAACTGTAAGCCAGACCCAATAAAATGTTTCTCTTTATTAGAGTTATCTTGGTCTTGGTATCTCTTCACAGTAATAAAACCGTATCTAAGGCATCTTCCTATATACTAATGGGAATCATGGTGAGAAAAAAAATCAGGAAAATAATCCACTCAGCTTCAGAAACAAAATAAATAAAAGCCATCAAACTCATCTAGGAATAAATTCAAGGAAGGAAAGAATAGACCTTTACAATGAAAACTTTAAAACATTGAAGAAAGAAATTGAAGAATACA
This sequence comes from Grammomys surdaster, assembly GCF_004785775.1. Taxonomy (NCBI): domain Eukaryota; kingdom Metazoa; phylum Chordata; class Mammalia; order Rodentia; family Muridae; genus Grammomys; species Grammomys surdaster. The sequence continues at coordinate 324,165 of NW_021605171.1, read as the reverse complement.
CCAGAAGATGGAAAGACCTTCTGTGATGGTATATGTGATTGTATATGCTTGGCCCAGGGAGTGGCGCTATTAGGAGGTATAATCTTGTTGGAGTAGGTGTATCACTGATTATAAAACCACAGTAGCTGTAGTTATCTGAACACATGTGAGTAAGATTAAGCCCATCAGCATTCCATCAAGGATAGAGGATACTGGTGAGTACTTACCCCTCCTTGAGGAGCTTTTGATCTTGAGTGGGTTGCTATGGCAGGGGTGTCATTTTTCTCAGTGGTGTAGCCACTGTAAATTGCACAACCTCCAGTAAATACCACTTTACCCATGCTCATGTATACAAGCTCAATTGAACCCAGTGGGTCACAAACACATGAAAAAAGACATGAAAGTGGGATCAGAACTAGTTAAAAAAGAAGTAAGCAGTTCAGTGTGCGTGTGTGTGTGTGTGTGTGTGTGTGTGTGTGTGTAGGGCAAGAGGTAGGCAACAGAGGATAATGGGTGTGATTCTTGGCAAAGTACATTGTGTACATATATGACATTAAATAACTATATTATGTATGTATATGAAATAGCCAAAATAAACTAAAAAATTATAACACACATAGCACACACACATACATTACTTACACATACGTATACCACAGATATATACACATAGACATACACACACAGACTCATATACACACACACACACCACATGACAGAAGTTGAACCAGGTAGCACAGCTTTCTTTATACTAGAAGATAGACACTTAGCTGGACCAGCTAGCACTTATATGAGCTCTATCCAGGGTGCTCTGCTTGTGAGATGATTGACTCAAGAATGAAATCTCATGGGTGTTGCTCTGGTGTCATGATTTCTATCTCACTTTGCAGCTAGAAATGCTATTAAGCATGGAAGCCTTTTATGAAAGAAAACTATCTCCTCTTCTGCTTCTGCTTTCTAGTTTGGTTAACTCTCTGCCCTCAATGGCATCAATTTTTGTCTTTGGCCACTTTCTGCTCCCTAACCAGAACCCCCTACCTTTTAGCTGGAATAATATGTAATTAGCAGTTGGGGAAGAACAGCCTTTTCTCTCCAAGATAAATGTCTTTAGAAATGTTGGTAAGTGAGAGGGCAAGGACTGGAGAGGAAAGAGGAGAGCTTGGAATCCTGCAGTAAAACCAATATTTCACAGTTGCTCTTGCTGTTGATTTTTGTTTGTTGTCATTGTTGTTTTGAGAAGGTCTGTAATCTCAGCATTTCAAAACCTTTGTCAAGTGAATTGCTTCAAGTTCTAAGCAACCCTGGATTCCAGAGTGCATTGAAGGTCAACTTGAAGCCCTGTCTTAAACAAACAAACAAACAAACAAACAACAATACAATCCCCTGAAACTAAATCTCAAATCAAAATAAGTAAGTATGGCTAGAAGAACATTTTAAAGCACATGTGTGGCTCCTATTAGTGGCTTATCCTCCATTTATACAGAACAGTGGTTCACTAAGATATTGCTTACATGACAATGGTTCACTAAAGTAATACTTTTCATAATGAAGTTTCAGTTCCAGGTCTCTCAACAAATGACCTCTCACCCCTGTCCTCAGAAACTCTTGCTTCTGGGGCTAGCTCTAGCCTCAATGGCTGTGGCATCCCTCCAACGGCTTCTTAGTATTTATTCGTGCTCTCTTGGGTGATTGACCAGAATCTCTTGGTTAGCTCTTGAACTCTTCTTTGTCACCCTGCGTCTATGTCTGTTCCCCTGCTGGCCTGTGAACTTCAGGACTTAAGGACTGTAGGGCTTCCACATCCTACCAGGTAGCAAGTGTATTGATCTGAAAAGCTATGCTTGCTTGTTTCAGTGGCACAATGGATGAGTTCATGAGTGAGCAGAGATTCATTTGGACACAGACATCACTCTTCCACATCAATTGGCCTCAAACATGATTTTTTGATCAAGACTGAAGAAATCAAGAGGCAAGTATAAAGGACAATGCGATTTTATCACATTGCCATATTTCTTTTAGTCCTCATATAAACCCACACATTGAAGGTAGCTTTCCTTTAAAGGATTCATGGTGTATTATCCTGGGAGAAAAGCACACAGGGAGTCACAGTGAGCAGGTATGAAAGCAGAGCAAATGGCATGAAGCCTTGTCCAGTAGGCAGGGGCTGGGAGGATGTCCCTAGTGAAGGGGCCATGCTGCAGAGCCTGCCATAGATCTTGCAGCATTTCTTCTGCACTGCATTTCATATATTTCTTAGATTATATCAAATGCTTGGGTTTCACAATAGATAACACTTTTAAAAATAGCTATGGCTAAAAACTTACAGGATATTGGGCCAGTGAAATGGTGTTATCAGGAAAAGGCACTAGTCCCAAGGCTGAGGACCTGAGTTTGAACCCTGTGACCCATATGGTGGAAGAGAAGAATTGATTCTACAAAGTCTTCTGATTTCTATGGATACATCTGTGCATGTGCACACATGTGATAATAAATTTTTAAATATTACAAAGTACAAGATATTATTTTTAAAGAAATGAAGTCTTCAGGAGAAACTGAGACACGAGAAAGTGATGAACTGTGGAAACTCAATGAAGAAGTGAAGTCTTTCCCATCTGAGTGCCCACATAGGCATACAACCACACACCTACACAGGCATACATCCACACAGGCACACTCTACATACCCACACAGGTACACATCTACACAGGCACACATCCATACACCTACACAGACACACATCCACTCATCCACACAGGTACATACCCACCCACTCACCCACCCACACATCCACACACTTTAGACCGTCCTCTGCACACATACCTAAACCTACCCTCTAACATCCTGACTCACTCACATACACACGTCATTCCTACCTACATGCTCACAGGATCGCTACCTTACATATACAAACTTCTATGTTCACACTCATCTCTTATATATGTACAAACACACTCACACATGCATGACACAATATCATAACACACCCACCCACCCACAGGATATACATATGAGTACACTTAACACCTGCACCTGCATACTCAGTGGGGGCTGCACCCACTCAGCACCTACTTATTCCTTTAAGGTAAACACCCTATGAAAGTGTGAGAACAATTTCACATTTCCTTTCATTCAATAATAACAACTCTGTCACTGTCTTCACAGGCTAGTGTAGATCTACTTTGAACTTCCTTGGTACCTCTCTTCACAGTTATGGTGTGCATCTGTGTTGTTAAAGAAGAAAACTCATATGCATGTCCTCTAGCCCTCTCCCCAGTGTGGTATTGTGGTATCATCTGGGTGCCATTGGACAGCACCCAGTTTGGAGTTTTTGTTCACAAGTTATCACTCTGCATAGCTTACTTTGAGCACTGTTCTTGAAAGCAGCTTCATTTTGAACTGCATCAATAGTTTTGAAGTTAAGGGCTTGGTCATGATGCAACAAGTTATTTTTTTAATAGAATCTCTTGTATCAGACACTCTGTGTGTCTGTGTGTGTCTGTGTGCGCGCGCACACGCGTGCAGTGGGGAGAGCTGGGAAGGAGCTTTGGGAAATCAAATATAGAACACCTTGCCTGGAAACCTTGTCCTGTGGGTAAGCAGGTCAAAGCTGAGTTCAAACTGTGTTTTGACTCAACAAAGATGACTCATCAAGCAGCAGATAAAAGTTTAGAGAGGCTCTCAAGTCCTTATCTCTAGTGTCTGGATGACCCTAGGGATGCACTGCCTTCCCTGGACACTTGGATTTTCATCTGGTAGCTGCATATCTAGTGCCTAACTCACCTGGCTTGTAGGAGATAAATGAGGTGGTACTGGAGACTTTCAGCTCAGGTGCATCTTTGACTCTTCATAAGAAAGGCAGCATTCTGTGTTCTGTTGTTCCTGTTTTACCACTGAGGAGTGCTTGCTTTCCAATACCACTTTAGGTTATTTTTGACAACTTAAAACCTTTGCTCTTTCAATAGCTGTGGGAAAAATTCCCGAACATCCACACCCACAACTTTCTCATCTTTTGTTCCCCAAGGATGACTCAACAGGACGGAAAGTCTGTGCTGAGCACAGTTTTGAAAGAGTGGCAGCTAAAGGGGAAAGTATAATTTAGAGGCAGAAATGCTGGGCACAGAAGAGGGGTGAGGGCTGAGGACATTAGAGCAGGTATCATGGAATTGTCTGAGCTCCCGTGTTCCCAGTGTACAATTTCAAAATCACAGTAGAAGCATAAGGACATACGCTCAGACTCTATTAAGTTAATAGTCTCCTTGAATTTCACATCGAAAGCTTACCTTCCAGAAAAGAGAGATCTGCTGTCTGTCATAGTCGATGTCTTGTTTCATGTACCAGATGTCTAACGTCCCAACAGGCTCTGACAAGAGTAAGGGGTGAAAAGCACATTGTCACATAAATATGTACACAATAGAGTAAATATGTACCTTTAAAAGTCAACGAAAAATTCTGGAAATTATTATAGACTAATTTCAATTTCAGTGTGATTTAGCATTTCCTGTTTTCTTTTACTTTTTGGCATAAAAGTAAAAAAAAAAAGATGGATACTTTGAAAAGGAAAAAAATTAAAGCTATTGAGAAGAGAATTTATTTTCTAACTTACCTTTAAAATATATTAACCCATGTTTCATTGTTCATAGGTATTTAAGTTAAAAAAAATCAAGGTATATATGGAGATCTTTCTCTTTTTTGGGGGAGGATGTGGGAAAATAGGACATAAATAAAATCAAGGTATCATAAGGACATAAAATACAAATAAAAATGTCAAGACTTATCTTCACCCCAGTCCTAAACTTAGACTGAAGAGTAGTTATTTGGTGTGATATACTTGGAGGGAAGGCATATCTTATTTACCTTAAAAGTCACAGTACCTAGACAGTATCTAGGATATAATAAACATTGCTCAGTAATGAATGAAAAAACCAGGCAATGCTATGTATTTGATGTCAAAACACAAGATGAACTTGATGCTATAAGACAATGGCTGAATATAGTATTAATGAATCTGAGAAAGGCAAACATGCTTTAAAAAGTGATAGACTATCAACCTTGTGCTGTGTGTGTGTGTGTTTATGAGCACGGACACACATGTGTACACATTTGTTCTCTTTTACTTGATAGATTTGCTGTAAGCCAGAAGTGCAATCAATACAACCTCTGAACTCAGCTACTGTTGCTCCAACCCAACTTCCTTCACAGTGAAACTCTCAGTGTGTTTGAGGTGAGGCTACACTGGTGTTCCTTCTGGAATAAAGTTCCTCTCAACCAGAACAAAATTTATAAACTATTAACACCTACTACCTACCTGGATAACAAAAGCTAAAACAGCTGGGGAGAGACTAGCAGTGGAAAAAGGAAGCCAAGCTGGGGCAGCCCTGTGCTAGCACTGCCTAAAGGGTCTGTGGGCTCTTCTCAGCACCAACTTTTATTCTTCTCATTTCCGGCTGGGACTATATTTAGTGCAAGGATTACCAAGAAGCTAGGCTATGTACCACAAAATGCTGCTGCACTAACTTTAACAAATATGCCCTTTAGTGGATTTCCTCATCTGTCAAACAAAGTTGACAGACAATAACTCTGTCATTGCAGCTGTCTTGAGAATCGAGCATAATGCAGTTGCAAGGTAAATTGCCAGGAAACTTAACTGTTGCTTAATACCAATACTTGTCAAACTATTCCATAAAACAGAAACAGAAAGAATGCTACCTAATACATTCTATGAAGCCATTTTCTCATTTGAAAACTGAGTTGCTGTGAATTAATAATTATGGAAGTCAGGCTTTGAGCATGAGTCTGTTTAATTCCATTGCCCAGTCTGGGATGGTTTGCACTGTGCAATAACTTGGCTCTAAAAACACTTGTGACTTCTCTATAAAACCTGCATTCCCCATCATGCGGGGCTCTGGGCCTCTTCTGTGACTGTTCTTTCCCTTTGTAACCCCCCACCCCCACTTCTTTCCCTCCCTCCCCCTTTCTTCCTTCCCTCTCTCCCACATCTCTCCCTTACCCTCTCTTCCTCTCTCCCTCTTCTCATAACCATCTACTTGTGTTTTTTTTTTCTTTCTAAAGCCCTTTTTCCTCTTTCTTTCCCCACTAGGTGTAACATAGCTCTTGCAGTGAGGACTACAAGATGAGTAAAGCTTTCATAAAGGACTCTGAAATGCTTTTAGTTCTTCAGGACATGAAAGGGTGACACAAGATCTGATAGTCCAGGTGCAAAGAATTAAATAGTACAGGCAACTGACACTAACCAGTTCAAAGTACAAGGTAAAGTTTGGCCACTGCCATGCACATGTTTTCATTGAGCCCTTTTCTGATATGGATGTCTCACATGGTAACACCTGCTGCACACTTGTGGATGAGGAAGTTGGCAAAACCAGATGAACAAGACTCAAAGCTGATAACTGGAAAAGCTGAGAAATGAGGCCACTCTTGCTATCACCAAAGAGCCTGTTTTTTCCATTGCAGTTTGCTATATTGAACAAATTCCACAAATTACACAGTCCAGGCACTGACAGTTTAATTAGGACTGGGTATGTTCCGTATCAAAATCAGTTGACTTGTTCACAGCAGTAGTGCCTTCAGCTAATTACATATTGGCAACAAATTTGAAGGCGTTACTCACTGGATTGCTTGCTAAAGGTCCAGTACCTAACAGATTATTATAGACTAGAAATCAAATTCTGTAGTTATGTCCCCTCCACAAACTCAAGAACGAATACAAATGAAGTTTTAGTGGTGTTCTCTTTCTGCACAGGACTCAGACTGCCTTTGCTGCATTATACATGGCCCCTCCCTGGGACTCTTGTCATGGTTTTACACATAAACTGTATTGTGTCTGATCCCCAAGAGAAAAACCAGAGTTTCTTAGTACCATATGCTTTACAGCTACTGCCCCACATTTTTGCTTTCACTGAATTTTTGGAAAAGAGGTAAAAATTGTTGCTGTCTTCACTTCCTCACTTCATATTTACTCCCAACCCACACTGTATGAAATCCCTTTTTCCATATACACTGACTGTGTGGCTGTCCAAGTCACCATGTCTAAAGGCAACTTCTCTGCACTCATATCATTGCATTTCGTAGCATCCCAAGTCAAGAGGTTGTTGCTTTTTTATTTTTCTGGAGACATAATTATATGTGAGAAAATGGTGAAGGAACAAAGTTTTCTAGTTTTCTCATGTAATTCACCCATCCTACAATGAAGGAATTGTTAGGATACTGACAGGAAAAGTGAGTTGTACAGAGAATGCAACTTCCATAAAGCACAAACAAGGTAAGCTAGATGTTGTTTAGAGACACATGGCTGAGAAATGCATAGCCCAGGACAGTGCTACCAATGGGAAGCTATGACAAGGCTAAGAACATATTGGAAATGTGACAGTATTTGAGATAAGTGTTGGATCTGGAAGTGCTAATATTGTTCCCCTACTTTCAATGAGATTACAGATGAACCTGAGAAGAGAAAGACAGCACAAGAGTTAAAACAACAACAACAACAAAAACAACAGCAACAACAACGGTTGCTGGAAGTTGAACTCGGGACCTCTGGAAGAGCAGTCAGTGCTCTTAACTGCTGAGCCATCTCTCCAGCTCCGGAAAAACATTTTTAATCAAATGGTCCCAAGAAACAAGCTGGAGTAGCCATTCTAATGTCCAACAAAATAGACTTTCAGCCAAAAGTTATTAAAAGAGATGAGGAAAGACACTTCATACTCATGAAAGGAAAAATCCACCAAGATGAGCATTCAATTCTGAACATCTATGCCCCAAATTCAAGGGCATCCACATTTGTAAAAGAAATTTTACTAAACCCCAAAACACACATTGAACCTCACACAATAATAGTGGGAGATGTAAACACCTCACTCTCACAATGGATAGTTCATTGAAGCAGAAACTAAACACAGACACAGTAAAACTAACAGAAGTTAGGAAACAAATGGATTTAACAGATATCTACAGAATATTTCACCCTAAATCAAAAGAATATATCTTCTTCTCAGCACCTCATGGTACCTTCTCCCAAGTTGACCTTAAAATTGGACACAAAATAAGACTTAACAGATACAAGAAGATTGAAATTATCCCATGCATTCTATCACATCACCATGGACTAAGGCTAGTCTTCAATAACAATAAAAACAACAGAAAGCCCACATACTCATGGAAATGGAACTACTCAATGATAACTTGGTCAGGGAAGAAATAAAGAAATTAAAGGCTTTCTAGAATTTAATGAAAATGAAGGCACAGCATATCTAAACTTATGGGACACAATGAAAGCAGTTCCAAGAGGAAAATTCATAGCACTGAGTGCCTTCATAAAGAAATCAGAGAGATCCTACATTACTAACTTAACAGCACATCTGAGCTCTAGAACAAGAAGCAAAAACACTCAAAAGGAGAAGACAGGAGGAAATCATCAAACTCAGGCCTGAAATCAACCAATTAGAAACAAAGACAACTATACAAAGAATCAACAAAACTAAGAGCTGGTTCTTTGGGAAAATCAACAAGATAGTTAAATCCTTAGACTAACTAAAGGGCACAGTTTGTTTGGTTTAAAAAAATCAGAAATGAAAAGGGAGACATAACAACAGAAACTGAAGAAACTAAAAAAATCATTAGATCTACTACAAAAGCCTATACTCAACAAAAATGGAAAATCTAGATGAAATGGATGATTTTCTAGACAGATACTAGGTACCAAAGTTAAATCAGGATCTGATAAACCATCTAAACAGTCCTATAACCCCTAAGGAAATATAAGCAGTCACTAAAAGTCTCATAACAACAACAACCAAAAAAAAAAAAAAAAAGAAGAAAAAGAAAAAAAAAAGCCCAGGGCTAGATGATTTTAGAGCAGAATTGTATCAGATCTTCAAAGAACTAATACCAATACTTTTCAAACTATTTCACAAAACAGAAACAGAAGGAACACTACTTAATTTGTTCTATGAAGCCCAAGTTACACAGTTACCTAGATCACACAAAAATCAAAGAAAGAAAGAGAACTTCAGACCAAATTTGCTTATGAATATCAGTGGAAAAATACTCAATAAAATTCTCAAAAACTGAATCCAAGAACACATCAAAATGATCCTTCATCATGATCAAGTAGGCTTCATTCCAGGGATGCAGTTATGGTTCAATATTCGGAAATCCATCAATGTAATCCATTATATAAAAACACTGAAAGGAAAAAAATCACATGACCATCTCATTAGATGCTGAAAAAAGCCTTTGACAAAATACAACACACCTTCATGATAAAAGTCTTGGAGAGATTAGGAATTCAAGGTCCATACCTAAACACAATAAAAGCAATATACAGCCAACCAACAGCTAACATCAAATTAAATGGAGAGAAAACTTGAAGCAATCTCACTAAAATCAGGAACAAAACAAGGCTGCCTACTCTCTCCCTATTTATTCAATATAGTATTCAAAGTTCTAGCTATAGTAATTAGACAACAAAAGGAGGTCAAAAGTATACACTTTGGAAGGGAGGAAGTCAAAGTTTTACTATTTGTGGATGATATATTATATATAAATGACCCCAAAAATTCTATCAGAGAACTCCTATAGCTGAAGACCCAGCTATACCACTACTGGGCCTATACCCAAAAGATTCTCCTACATATAACAAGGACATATGTTCCACTATGTTCATAGCAGCCTTATTTATAATAGGCAGAAGCTGGAAACAACCCAAATGTCTTTCAATGGAAGAATGAATACAGAAATTGTGGTACATCTAAACAATGGAATACTACTCATTTATTAAAAACAATGACTTCATGCAGGCAAATGAATGGAACTAGAAAATATCATCCTGAGTGAGGTAATCCAGACTCAAAGGACATACTTACTGATAAGTGGATATTAGTCCAAATCTCAGAATGCAATTTACAGACCATATGAAGCTTAACAAGAAGAAAGGCCAAAGTGTGGATGCTTCAATCCTACTTAGAAGGGGGAACAAAATAATCACAGGAGGTAGAGGGAGGGAGAGATCTGGGTGGGAGAAGGGAGAGGGGAGCAGGGTGTGTGTGTGTGGGAGGAAAGGGGTGGCAGGATCAGGTATGGGAAGAGACAGAAGAGAAGTCCAGAGGGCCTGGAGAATGAATAGAAATATGTAGCAGTGGGGGTGAGGTATGTGCGGAACCCCTAGAAAGTCCCAGACACCAGGGATGTGAGATGGTTCCAGGACCCAGTGGAGATGACATTAACTGAAATACCCAACAGAGGTGAGATAGAACCTGAAGAGACCACCTCCAGTAGATAGGTATAGTCTCCAGTTGAGGGATGGGGTCACCCACACATCTCAAAAATTTTAACCCAGAGTTGTCCCTGTCAAAAGGAAATGCAGGAACAAAAAAATGGAGCACAGACTGAAGAAAAAACCATCCAGAGACTATCCCACTTGGAATCCATCCCATCTGCAGACACCAAACCCCAATACTACTGCTGATGCCAAGAACTGTTTACAGACAGGAGCCTAGTATGGCTGTCCTCTGAGAAGCTCTGTCAGGACCTGACTAAGATAGATGCAGATACTCACAGACAACTATTGGACTGAGCCTGGGGACCCCAATGGAAGAGTTAGGGGAAGGACTGAAGGGGATTGCAACCCCATAGGAAGAACAACAATATCAACTAAACGGGCCCCACAGAGCTCTCAGGGTCTAAACCACCAATCAAAGAATATACATGGGTGGGTCCATGGCTCCCACTACATATGTAGCAGAGGATGGCCTTATCTGGCATCAGTGGGAGGGGAGGTGCTTGGTCCTGTAGAGGCTTGCTGCTTTTTGAAAGTGGATTCTAAAGGGGTGAGGCAGGAGTGGGTGTGTGTGGAAGAGTACCCGCTTAGAGGCAAAGGGAAGGGGGACTAGGATGGGGGGCTTGCAGAGGGAGGACCGGAAAGGGGGATAACATTTGAAATGTATATAAATAAAATAATTTTTTAAAAGTCTCATCTCCTAATTTTATCCCATCAGGGATCAGGGCTTCATTATATGGGTTTTGTGGGAAGATGAACTTGAGTTTATAGCAGGGAAGAAATGTAAGAAGGCTCCTAGATTCCTCTTGGGTGTTGTGTTTCACCTTGGCCTTGGCTGCTCCAGGAAGTTTGCTCTAGCCTTTCAAGATAAATTGCAACTCTTGGAGTCTAAAGTTCTGACTGGTTGGCATTATGTCCTATCACCTGGTGTAGTTCCTGGTGCAAACTCATTTTTTCAAGGCTATGCTTTCTATTTCAAGGAAAAACACTTTCCAGTAGTGGGCTGGCCACCATTTATTAAATAATGCACAGGTATTTTCCTCCTCAGGGACAAACTTAAGGAAGGTCAAAAAAGGGGCAAAGGTTGGGATTCTGATTATATCTTCTTCCCTAATGAAATATTTGCACGTGAATCCTTTTAGTACCATACAGAGCCCTTCATTCTCATTTTCTTCAGCCTTAGGCAAAGAGATAGAATCATGATAAACTTTGAGCTTATTCTAGGGGTTGAGAAGCATGATTTGTGGGCCAAATCCAGCCTGGTGTCTACTTTTGTACACTAGCAAACAATAATAATAGTTTGGCATTTTTAAATGGTTACAAAATGAGAAATATAATTTTTAGTAACACATGGAAACTTTGTAATATCCAAACCTTGATATTCATACATGGAGTTTTTTTTTGGAACGCAGCCACATCTTTAGTTGATGCAAATGATGGCACAGAAACCTCAAGAACAACTTTTAATAATTGTAGAGACTATATAATATACAAAGCTACAAGTATTAACTTTCTGTATCTACAGATAAACTGTTTGCAAACTCCCAAGCTTCACTGTGATAGAAGGTTTGTTATCTGAGATGTTAGAATAACTCTAGTATATGATTGTTCACATCCATCTTAATGGTGATAATAGGTTAGTATAACATACGAATGAATGAATTAACGAATGAATGAATTAATAAATGAATGAATTTCCTAGCTTTGCAGTGTGGGGACATGTGGCTTGAATGGGCCTCTGAATCTCTCTCTTGGACAGCATTCACTCATCTGTGTTGTCACCATGACATGAAGTACTTCTTTGTCACTCTAGACTGAAGATAAGCATTCTATGCCTCCTCAGTTAAGTCCCCAAATTAACTGAGATGAGGAGCAGTAAAACAAGTGAGAAGAGAGTCACATATACAGAAGACCTATTCATCATGGTGGAGCCTCCTGCTAGGTGCTGTGAGTGGTGAGTGTTACAGGTCTGGAGACTTCTGAGTTCAAATTCATGAGTTTTCACTTATTAGAAAGAAAATATAGCTTCGATCCCCCAGAGTCACGACTGCTTTTGATGGATGCTGAATTAGGGACTGTTGCTCACTAAGTGACATGGTTTTCTTCTCCACTTCCTTAGTGATCATGACTGGAGTCAAATGTAACAGCAAAGGAAGGGGCACAGTGGAAAGAAGAGAGTCTTCACGAAGGTGGAATGACACCCATAACCACGCCTGGGCCACCAGGGGATACCATGCTCCTCCCAGTTTTTAGAAGCTGAGACTACAGAAAAAGAACCATAAATCATTCACAGTTTCAGAGAGTAAAGTGTGTTACGTGTGACTAGACACTTAAAAGGGTTAAAGAGAAGAAGTGTTAGAAAAAAACTTCACACGTTTGGGTTTGCATCAGTTGGTGTTTCAAAGGGAAACTGATGACAGAAGAGTGGTAAGGGGTGTAAACCACAGAGCTTAAAGTAAGAGCAGAGTACAGGACAGCCCACAGAAAGATCAAACTAGAAAAGCAAGATGCAGGCATTGAAAGGAAGCAGGCAGGGAGAGCTGAGACACCTTTCAGCTCTCTGAGTGCCTGCTCTGCTCTGAACACACCAACCTCACAGTGTCTGGTGGCTTATTTGCAGCGTATTAGAGTTACTAGTTTGGCTTGGAGAGGTTTTAATTTGTCAGATAAATGCTAAAGAAATAAGAAAAGAAAACTCGTTTCGGCACATCTAAGTTAGTCATTAATCAATGTAAAATGACAAGGATTCATCAGCCCCAAGTTTCTGTAGCTTGTAGCTTGCCCCATGGGATGTAACAATGTAGGCTACAGATATTTAGACATATTTATTATCTTGAATTTGAATATCAAATGTGAACCATTTGAAAAATCTTATCAGAATTTTGCAAACAAAATCTAATCCATGAAGTATTTTAAGATAATATTATTTTACTTTGAGCGTGGTGGTCCATGCCTTTAATCCTAGCATTTAGCAGGCAGAGGCAGACATACCTCTGAGTTCGAGGCCAGCCTCGTCTACAGAGGGAGTTCTAGACAGCCAGGGAAACAGAGAGACAGAGAAACCCTGACTAGAAAAAACAATAACAAAAATTACTTCAATTACATTAAATAGTGCAAAGAAAATTTCTGGGCAACAGAGGGTCATGTGGGTCACTACTGTGGCCCTTAGTCAGAAAAAGAGGTATTTTAATTACCACATGCTAGATGAATCCATTTTAAATATTTTCTTACATGGAGAAATACAATTATCAGAAGACAAGAAGATTATTATTCAAACTCTGTATTGGGTACAATAGTCTCAAAGTAGGTATCAGAGCTCTCTGGGGCCTTGGATGCCACCAGCTTATCACTTTTAAGTGTCATCAGCTACCGAAGGACTATTAAGAGGCTGGGTGTGGTGACTCAAGCCTTTAATCCCAACACTGGGGAGGCAAAGGCTGAAGGATGTTCTCTGAGTCTAAGGTCAGCCTGGTCTACATATTTAGTTCCAGGCTAGGCAGAACTACTAGTAAGACTCTGAATCAAAACAAACAAAGAAACCAACAACCCCTCCTTGCCCCTATTAGGAGCTGAAAGAGTATGCCAATCACAAGGCTACTTCTTATATACACATACCCCACCTTTACAAGTAACCACTTAGATGTTCACATTAATATTATAAAAATTCCAGCTGTGCACAGCAGTGGACATTTTTAATCTCAACATATAGAAAGTAAAACCAGGCAGATCGTTTTGAGTTCAAGGCCACCAAGGTCTACATAGTGAGAATTGAGTGAGTTCCAAGCGAGCCAGGGCTACATAGTAAGAATTTGTCTCACAAAACAAAACTCAAGGTAAGTAATAAGCAATTGATTATATGCCCATAATTTTTCTTTGTAATTTACACAAAGTATTGTAACAGGACTCCAGACTTTAGTAGGTCACCAGACCTTAGCACAACTGACTTCATGATGGAAGTACTATTCAGGCTGTAAAACTCAGCTCTTAGATGGTATCACCTGCCAAAGGGAACTGAAACAAAGGACTAATCCATCAAAGTCCATATAGTTCTGGGAAAGTCTCAAAATGTAGTAACTTTGCTTCTTAGCTTCTGTGGTTCTGGTTCTGGCTAACTGTTCTTGTTAACTGAAGTGTGTTAAGCAGGATTTCCCTCCCTCCCTCCCTC
>NW_021605171.1:301510-309333 GCF_004785775.1 Grammomys surdaster | reverse complement strand
GCACAGTATGAAAAGATCTATACTATGCCACTGACAAATGCTTAAAAAGTTTTTGTGAATTCAAAGGCTTTTATGATTGGGAAGTGTGTTCTAGACACAGCAGGCCAGGCATACATTTGAATTCACAGCAGTTGAGACAGCATGCCCAGCTAGACAAAGTTCCAGCATGGAGAGGTAGGAGGACTTCATGCCCACTTCCTGCTAAGGAGCTATTGGCAATTGATAACAGCTGGGAGAGGGAGAGTCAGTTTTCTTCAAAGCTTGTGGTTCTTGGTGGATTGACTCTCTTCCAGTGAGGGCCACACAATCTAGAATATATGGGCAGCACAAATTGTACTTGATTTTTTAAAAAACAAACAAACAAACAAACAAACAAATGTAGTTGTGTGGGTTAATTATGAATCTGGTAGGAGTTGGGGGAGGGGGTGAACCTGATCAAACTTTTAAAGAACTAATACAAATGAGGAAAACATTTTCAATATGATGATAGGTTATGAAAGGATTTCTGTTTCAATAAAATATTTGCTTATATTTCAATGCTACTGACTTCTCAGTAATTATCAAAAGGAAAAGCCCATTCATTAGATTAAAACTTGAACTTGTTATGCTGTTCCTAGTTCTGGCACAACAGGCCTCCCTTGAGCAGTGTACATTTGGAAAAAAGAGACATCGTTGGCCATTACTTTTATTTTAGGATATTGTCTTCAGAAGTTCTTTCAAGCTTTTGGTATGCTCTATAGTTTCAAAATGATAATTTGTAATTTTCAAAGAACCAAAGAGATAAAAATGTATCAAAGAAATGAGATTAATTCTGGCTACAGCTTTGGGGAATAACAGTCACTGAGGCAGTAAGAGAAGTAAGAACAAATTTAACTGGACAATAGTAAAGTGGTGGCTTGACTTATGGCAGACAGGGGCAGGCCATAAACTTCTTAGCACCATAAAACTTACCTTCCAGGAAGTTTCTATACATCATGCTTTGAAAGAGTCTGCGTCAAAAAAGACTTGGCCTCTTCCAGTCCCCTTTCTCTGATTCCTCCCCCCGCCCCCCTTTTTCCTTTCTGGATGCCTACCTTCCTCTGGTGTTCTTGTTCTCAGTGACTCACTCCAATTACTCCAACTTCCTTCGGAGAGATGAAGCTTAGAGGAGATCTGAAATTCATACTCTGTAAATGGTCTCAGATCTTGCAGGTCATATCGTCCTTTGGCATTTGTAGCATTAACCTTGAATCAGATGAGATTTTCTTAGACACAAGGTTTGTGTATTCTTATAGAGAGCATTATGACAGTTCACAACAGGCACACAGTATGCAATGGCCAAAGCAAAGCTTTGAGACTGCAGAGACGCTTCAGTGACTAAATACTGAGTGTTCTTGCAGAGAACCTGAGTTTGATTCCCAGGACTCACATCACAGCTCCCAACTGTCTACAACTTCAGTTCCAGAAGTTCTGATTGGATGTTCTTTTCTGGCCTCTGCGGCACCAAGCATGCATGTAGTACATAAAAATAAATCAGGCAAAACAATCATACATATTAAAAAAAAACCCACGACTGAAAATAGCGAGCATTTTCATGGGAATTCATACTCTTCTGAACACTTCGAAGTGCTTCATAGGTTACTTCAGCTGTTAGATGCTAGTGTGTCAAGGGTGAGCCTGACATTATTCCTCTATTCAGACAATCTCTTCCTTCCTTCCTTCCTTCCTTCCTTCCTTCCTTCCTTCCTTCCTTCCTTCCTTCCTTCCTTCCTCTCCTCCGCAGACTCTAGTGACAAAACCAGCTTCTTATTCATTAAGGCAACCTTGTAGAACAGAATGAAATAGCAGGATAACATCTATAAAGTACCTATTAGTAGCAAATGGATATAAAGAGAAAGTATCTTGGTGGTACAGTGTGTCCTTAGCATGTGCAAACTCATATACAGAAAAGATAACAAGAAAGATAGTACAAAGATTTTTGAAAGATTAATTAATTAATTAATTAATTAATTTATGTGTGTGCCTAAGAGTTTGTACATGGACCGTGTGTGTGTGTGTGTGTGTGTGTGTGTGTGTGTGTGTGTGTGCAGGAGTTGGAACTGGCATTACAAGCAGTTGAGTTCACCCAGCATGGGTGCTGGGAACCAAAGCCAGGTCCTCTGCTGCTGAGGCATTTCTTCATCTACCTGAATTTTAATCTGAATGGGCAAACTAGATAAGCTGACCTTTTAAATTCTCCAGATCTTCCATTCAACAAGAATAAATAGTATTAGAGTTACTGAGAATGGGAAGTTAACCTAATATAATAGTTTCTAAATAAAAACAAATCTCTAGGGATTAATGATCTATTTTTGGGGGGTTGAGAAGATGGCTCAGTGATTAAGAGTGCTAGCTGCTTTTGCAGACAACTACAGTTCATTTTCGAGCACCCACATGGTGGCTAACACTTGTCTGTAATTCAGAGGATCGGTCCTCTTCTGGCTTACATGAGCACCAGGCACACATGGCACACCAGGCTGGCCTGGAACTCTAGCCTCTCTCTTAGCCTTTAACACGTTGGGATTGTAGGTATATGTCATTACACTAGTCCAAAAATGTATCAATTCTAAAAGACACATGGAGAAATGTCTACATTATATGTAATTAGCAATATGATGAATGCTTTAATACAGACATAAAATTGGTTTTACAAAAAAGAAGTTACAGTCTCTTGGGTATCAACTCTATGTGAAGTCAGTCCTTTGCTATTATTATAAAAGCCACTGTACTTTATATAATTCTTGAAGAAACTATAGTCCTACTTTAAAAAAAATTATAAAAAATGGTAATGCTATGTTGGTAAATGGCTCTGTGGGTTCAGTTCTTGCTGAACAAATGTGAAGACCTGAGTCAAAGCTCCAGAACCTGTGTAGATCTAGGCACAGGCATCTGTAATCCCAGGCTCCTATAGTGAGTGAAATATAGAGACAGGAGGATCCCACCAGCTCACAGGCTGGTAGGCTCGGGTATGGGGTAGCCTGGGTTATGTGTCTGTGAGCAGCAAACACACTATCTCAAACAAGGTGAAAGTAGGATGTGAGCCCTGACAGTCAGGGCTGTTGTGACTTCCACATCCATGCTGTGACACATACAGTGTGGTGCCTAATATATAAATTGCAATCCTTTCCTTGGGAAAATCTAGTGCCATATAAGCCTCTGAGTACATACCCTAATATCTTTACAATATGTTTTCAATGTTAAAAAAGGATAATGAGGAAGGGATAGAAGAATAAGGAGAAACAAATTATTGAAAATAGATTTATAAAACACTTTGTACCTTAGTGTTGGCATCACATAGGCCGCCATGCGTCAGTTTTTAGTGAGGGTGCTGAGGATCCAAAATCAGGCTCTGTGCTTGCTCAGCAAATGCTTTACCCACTGACTAATCTCTCCAATGCCAACATTTCTTAACAAGCAGAGGGATGGCTCAGTGACTAAGAGCATGTGCTTTTGCAGAGGATCCAGCTTTGGTTCCCAGTACCTATATGGTGGCTCAGAACAGTCTGCATGACCAGCCCCAGGGGGATCTGATGCTTTTTTTCTGGCTTCCAGGGGGCACGAGGCACACATACATACAGGGAAACACTTGTACCCATAAAATTTTAAAAAAGTTGACAGGTATATACAGTTTCCTGATAGATTTCAAATTATGTGTTTCCTGCTAAAAGTTCTTAAACTCCTTGTTAGTTGACATGACAAGAAAAGTCTGTGGAACAATGTCAAGGGCCCTTACGGATTTTCTCCCATCCCTCTAAAAATTATTACCATATTCCAGGATGTGCTGTTAAGAGGCTGGTATCTGAGTCGATTGAGCACCACTTGCCCCTCATCTTCCCACTTCAGTGTACATCTGCTCCCAGAAGCATTTAGAAAGTTGATTCTGATATCCCACGGAGGAAGAGGCCTCACTAGTGACCAAGACAACCCAAAATGTGCAAGTCAGGTTTTGCGATCAGAGATTGCTTAAGTACTGACATGAACTATTGAAAATGTTGGTTTCAAGAGAGTCAACTAACCTGGACCCTGGAGGTTCTCAGAGTCTGAACCACTAACCAAAGAACATACACGGGCTAGACCTAGGTCTCCCTGCACATATGTAGCAGATGTCCAGCTTGGTCTTCATGTGGGTCCTGAACAATTGAAATGGGGGCTATCCCAAAAGCTGTTGCCTGTACTTGGATATGTACTTCTGGCTGAACTGCCTTGTCTGGCCTCAGTGGGAGAGGAAGCCCCTAGCCTCAAAGACACTTGAAGTGCTAGGGTAAGGGGATACCCAGGGACTCCCCCAACTGCTCAGAGGAGAAGGGGATGTGGGGATGGGGGAAAGATTGTTGAAAGAGGTGACTGGGATGAGGGCAGTGAGTGTGATATAAAGTGAATAAGTAAAAAAATAAAAGGTAAATTAATTAGCCATTGAAATAATTACCCTTAACCAACCTCATCTTTACCAAAAAATAGATTTGTTGACTCCACTTAGTAGATTTAAAGAGAACCAATATGCTAATGACTGCAAAGGCAAAGGAGGCTAGTGGTGGCAGCTTCAGGAAAAAAATGTTAGGAAAATTCTGGAAAAATGGAAAAAGAATAAAAGGCAGAATGGTGGTGCAGTAATGAACAGTTTTTAAAGAGGCAGAAAGTGGATGAGGAGAGAGGTGGAAAACAAACAGGTATGCAAATAGCAAAGAGATGTGAGTAGGAACTACAGGCAAGATAGACAGACACTCAGGCTCACTGGGACGGTTCCAGGTCCATCTGGATGCTTGCAAAGTGGGATGCTTGAGACTGGCTTCTAATTTAGCAGGGCCAATTCTGTTGTTTAGGTGCTGGGACTGGCTCCTTTCAGTTCCCTGAGGTGAGGGGTAGAGGCTAGCATTCTTATAGCAGATACTTTTGTATCTTGGCATAGTATATGTACAGTGTACACAGTGGGGTTAGCCAGTGGTATGACCACTGGTATGACCAGTGGTAAAGAGCCACTGGTATGACCTCTCAGAACTCTCTTCTGTCAGAGGTGTCACTGGCAGCTGCTTCTTTGATGACAATAAGTTAGAAAGTTTTATTTCTCTAAGAGAATGAGGCCAGAAGTCCCGTTTTATTGCACTTCTATGTTGCCACAGGCCAGCCCTTCTTTTGCATGCATCAAAATAGTCTTGTACTATTATGTCTGTAACTTTTGGTTACTTTCCATTAGCTCCTGTCTCCTTTAAAATAACTACATACAGAAGATTTGAATGAGTTTTAAAATAATCTTTATGAGCCAGTAAACGACGCCTGGATAACTGCAGTAGAATTTACCTATGTCCAAGAACGTGAACATACGCGGAAGTGAAGAAGAATTTCCAAGATCATTGATGGCAGTAACACGGACTATGAATCTGGATTCAGTTAAATCAGGAGTTAGATTGATCCCAAGATCCAGATGACTACAACTCTGACGATTGTCAGAATAACATTGGTTCTGACAGGTCAGATTATTTGGTCCAGTCAACCTGTAACCCAAACAAAATTGTGTTTAGCAATATACTTTTCATGCTGCTTCCTACAATCACTACAAAAGAACAAAATGTTCTAACATTGAAAATTCTAGACAGAGGTTTTAAGGCTATACTGTATATATATCCAGAGGATATACTGTAAGAATCCTTGAGTCCTATTCTTATGATCCCATAAGGGCCATGTTTCCTCCTCACTCCATTTTTTTTTTGGTACAACTGAAATCTTTTTAAATGAATATTTATATAAAGGGACATCTTTGCCTACCCTGTTAAATTCTTTAAACCGTAGCTGTTATCTTGGCTCCTCAGGGCAGTTCTAACCTTTATCCAAAAGACCTATGAGCATCTAATTTACATTGAATGGAAATATGGTGTGAGTTCACAGTATGTCCATATTGTAGGTAGGAGGACTCCAATCCTGGTCCCACTGCCTTTTCTATCTCATGCTCACCTAGGTGCATCTAGGCCAGTGATGAGATTATGAGATATATTCCAGTACGAGAGGCTTCCATATTCTTGACTCTCACATCAGTCAACTGTATTTTAAAAAGCAATTCCTCCAAGGAGGAGTCCATTTATATATTCATTATGCTCAAAAGTGTGTGACTGCAAAAGAGATGGGGTTTTACCCAGCTATCTTAACTTGGTTGCAGGGAGACTATTTTAGTCAAGGTCTTGGATAATCAGAAGGAAACTTTTGAGTAAGAATTTAGAATCAACATATCAGGCCTCACAGTTCAAACTGATAAGGCAGTTCTCATTGGCAGGCACTGGGAACAGTATTTAAATTCTAGGCAAGCTATCTATTGCTGCTTCTTGACAAATAATAAAAGCATTTGATCTTGCTGAAAGCTATTTAAGAGAATATACACAAAACAGCCACAACGAGCTTTACTTACTGTAAAGTGTAATAGGTTTTCAGATAGGTAACTTTTCCAGAGTTCCAGGAGCAGGCTACAGTTCCATGTTCTCCTTCCTGGACACATGATATGTTTTGAGGTGGCTCTGGAGCAACTTTGAAGAGGAAGAGCAAGATTCAATGTTAGAAATATTCCACAGGTGACAGCAAAACCACAGTGCAATCGTTTTGCCAGTATATTGTTAATACCTTCCACATGTCTCACAAATCTAGGTGAAGCCATATTCTATCATGTTCATATTTGCTCCCAAGGCATGACTTTTCTCTAATAATTAAAGCAATAATGATGAATATTGAGCATTTTCTATAACTTCAGCTCCATGCCAGGTGTGTTATGTGCAGTTCTCATCCAGAGCACTCCATAAAGTAAGATTATTTTTCATATTATCAAGGAAGAAACCAAGACAGGAGAACTATTGGCCCAGAGTACAAAACTCTGAAAGGTGGAATCAGGGCTCTGTTCCAGATGTGGTTGGCAAGCAATAATTCTATCATTGTTTTTGAAAGATAAATACCCCTTACCCCAGGTAAACCCACAATGCCAGAGGAATACCAACCCATTATTAGAAAACTTTAAGCCAGACATGGTGGTACCCACCTCACTCACGATGCTAATGTAGGAGGACTATGAATTTATGGATATCCTAAGCTACATAGTTTGTTCTTGTCTCAATAAAGCAAGCAAGCAAACAAACAAACAAATGCAAATCTCTGCTAATGTCAGTTTAAATAAAATGTCTTTGTGTCCATGACATGACCCATGAGCGGGTGTTCAGCTGCTTGCTGCCAGCCTGAGTTATAAGAGTTGGAAGAGCCGGGTGGTGGTGGCACACCCCTTTAATCCCAGCACTTGGGAGGCAGAGGCAGGCGGATTTCTGAGTTCGAGAGTTCGAGGCTAGCCTGGTCTACAGAGTGAGTTCCAGGACAGCCAGGGTTACACAGAGAAACCCTGTCTCGAAAAACAAAACAAAACAAAACAAAACAAAACAAAACAAAACAAAACAAAAAAAGAGACACTCTTCCAGCTGTTTAAAAGCTTGTAACTTTGAACCCATATTCCCAAACCAAGAGTGTATGATGATCTAGCTGCAGAGAACCAAGGACAGCAAGTAAGCAAATGTCCCTGATGGTCAGAGAAAGAAGAAAGGAAAAAGGAGAACAAATATGAGAGAGTGAAGGGCAAGAATTGGGGAGAGAGTCAGTTGTTTAGTAAAATCCTAATTCTGTTGATTTCTGGACTTTTCACACTGAGATTCTCATGCTACTCTCACAATAAAATAATTAACGTCATAGGAGAACAAAGAAATCTGTCTTGTGTTCGGGTTTCTATTTACTTCATGACAAACACACACACACACACACACACACACACACACACACACACACACACA
>NW_021605171.1:246629-301500 GCF_004785775.1 Grammomys surdaster | reverse complement strand
ACACACACACACACACACACACACACACACACACACACACACACACAGACACTTCCTAAGAGTTCAGAAAGGAATGCTCACCACCAACTGAGATCTCCACCCCACACACTGGTACTGGTTGCATCTTTTGAGAGTTGCTACAGTTTAGCTTGCAGACAAACAAGGTCATACCAAGGGACAGGTTGGTGACTTGAAATGTGGAGGAGTGACCAGAGTGGTCATGGACTTTTTTGCCATGGAGATTTTCGACATGGACATCATTGACAAACTTTAAGAGGGTTAATTTGTTAGAACTGGGATGATTTGAACAGCGTTGTTTGGGATTCAAAGAGCAGGAAATATTGGCAGCTGATCCAAGTGGGATCACGGGGGCAGGCTGGACAGTCACGGTGCCAAGCTTACACACATCTGTAGGAAGAGACAAATGCAAAACTCAGCTGGAAAGAGGACATCTATTTTAGAGGGAAAGTTTGTTCAATCCCCCAAGCAGGGTAAAATTAAAACTCATCAGATTATAGAACTACTAATAATGTACATTGCTCCAGTAGCATTGGTGATGCTGGAGAATGGGAGACAGTCATACTGAAGTATATTTTAATTAAATATATGTTCTTCTCAAAACATCCATGCTATAATTATAATCACAAGAGGAAAGTAGGAAGAAAACAGCATTGAAAGAACATTCTGGAATGCAGTTCCAAATCTCTTCTGGGACCTTTTCAGATGTGGATTTCATACCAAACCACTTTTTTATTAGATATTTTATTTATTTACATTTCAGATGTCATTCCCTTTCCCCATTTCCCATCCCTAGAACCCCCTATCCCATCCCCCCTCCTCCTTTTTGCTTTCATAGCATTTTTATACCAAACCATTTAAGGAGAGCTTCCCAGAATAAATCACATGTTTACCATCACCTTTGTGATTTAAAATGCTTATTTTAATAAATATATTAAGAAAAAGACAATTTTACAAGAATTTAGAAGCATATCTAGAAATATTTTCTTCTCTTAATATATCATTTGTATTATGTATAGCTGGCAACATCATTTTATAAGAAATATAAATACTCAAAAGGCTCAGGAGTGTTTTGAATTGGAGTTATGGATGAAAATCAGAACCCAGGTATGGTTCTATAATCCAAGTACTTGGGAGGCTGAAATGGGGCTTCAGGAATTAGATTTTAATTTTATTTATTATTTATGTGTGTGCACATGTGCCACAGAAATTTTATGGAGGTTAGAGTATGTGGGTTTACAGGATCAAATTCAAGTGGTTAGATTTGCACGGCAAGTGCTTTTACCTGCAAGTCTTCTGGTTCTAAAGTGCACCTTAATATAAAACATGCATCCGTTATGCTTCATGTTTCATAGGCAAGTTTCTTAAGAGTAAATGCATGATTATGTATTTATATTAATTATCAAACTAAATAAGGTAATACTACAAAGCCAGGTTTATCCATTAAATGGTAAAAGACTGACTACAAAATCTACTTAGAACACTTACCACAATTCGTGAGTTGTTTGTACCTCAGAATTTAAACTGCAATTTCTTTGACAGACTAGGTTATATCTTACCTATATTTGCTTTAATCAACAGCCACATCAACAAAAAGATAAGTGCCAACCAGCATTCTCTAACAGTGTGTGCCATGAGTTGTCAATTCCAGAATGCAACTCTTGTTCTCCTTGTAAAAGACAAATTCATTCATGTTAAGCACATTCAGAAACTAGCAGAACCACAATCTTCCAGAACAGCTCAAGCATTATTGTTTCCTCATATTGTTAAGACTGTAAAACTAGAAAATTAAAGAATCATACCCACTTTCTGTCTTTCATCTCAGTGAGTCACCTTGGGGATGAGCAGAGGGTAAGATTGGGCTGGGTATCTCATTGTGTTCAGGCTGCTGAGGCTTGGCACAAAATGGCAGGATGAGATTCCCCAAAGAAAGCCCAGAAGGTGCAGTTCAGCTTCAGTAGAGACTCCAACATTTTGGAGATGCTAGTACCGTGGTATAATGACAAAGGCAGGATCTGTGTAATGAAGTCAGATTGAGCCTATAAGATACTGTTTGTGTGTGACAAAACAGACAAGAAGACTGTAAGTCACAGAAACATGACAATGAGCTTCACACTGATGGATTTTGGTTTTGCTTTGATCTGACTGTGACTGTGCCCTGACTTATCCCTCTTGGAATAAGAAAATATTAAACTTATATTTGATTTTTTCAGGAAACCATAATTAAGAGATTTTGGAATTTTAGAGAGACCTTAGATATTTTAAAAACCTTAACATTTAAGTGTTTGAATTTACAAAGACTGTGAGATTTTTTTAAAGTTTTATATTATAATATGAATAATGAGATAACAGGGATGAGCAAGAAGGAGGAGGTTATGGTTTAATAGTAGAGTGTCTATGAAGTTGGCTGGGGTAAACTGTTCTGATTATTTGTATGTCAGTTTGATGCAGGGTAGAGTCATTTGGAAAGAGAGATTTTTTTTAAATAATT
Organism: Grammomys surdaster; assembly: GCF_004785775.1. Lineage (NCBI taxonomy): Eukaryota > Metazoa > Chordata > Mammalia > Rodentia > Muridae > Grammomys > Grammomys surdaster. Next base: position 298,991 of record NW_021605171.1, on the reverse strand, counting down.
TATTTTTTCTCAAATCATAATTCATTCACTCAGGGGTTATAAACACAGAAAGGCAGGATGTGGGGGAAGGGAATGACACTGGAGCATGGTGTGTGTTCAGGGGGAATACAGATATCATCAGAACCGGATATCAGCTGGGTGAGGTTCAGGGGACAAGTCACTATGACTCTGCCTATGACTCGCTTGTCCTTATCTAAGTTGTTATTGTCTGCCCAGGCTACCTATTTCCAAGGTCAATGACTACTCAGGCTTGTAAATTTCCACAAAAGCTGCCTGTTTATATTAGCTTATAGCCATTTATTTCAATGTTTTTCCACTGAGACCTAAGACTTGGTGTTAGTATACATGTATGACAGGCCTATTGCTGATTTTAGGCCTATGGGTGATTTTAGGCCTTCAGTGTATAAGCAGGGCTGACCCTGACATCTCTTCCCTTCTCTAAGTATAGAAGGGCTGTGGCAATTCTAATCTTGCGAATGTGGGGATAGAAGCCTGACCTCCAGTACTTGAAGGAGACCTTGTAATGGCTCCAGTCCCCCTGTCGTTGTCCAGTGAGGCATGAGGGCCATACCCGTCCCGATGTCTTTTTCCTGGAGAGGGGATACTTTTGACATCAACCCCTATGCAGTCAGGTTTGTCCCTCAGGGAACCCAGAGAGATATTTTTATCTTTTATTTATATTCCCTTGCAGTGCTTAGCCTCGAAGCCTAAGCAAGAATTCAGATCGCCTGTCAGAGGGGGTTCTGGGTGGCCCCTCTTTGCTTGGTCTAGGGGCAGAAGTTCCCCCTTTTAGGTTGGGTGGAGATGGGTTTTGGAAACACCCTGTATAAAATAACAACCTCATCTTGAGTCTCGTGGTCCTCCATAGCTAACTTATGATAATGTATCTGAATAGGTTTTGCTACCACATTATTTATCTGTTGTATCACAGAGTTAGTTCGCTGGCCAGGGACCAGCAGAAAAAAGCAAAAAGAACCCAAATAATGGTCCCAAGATGGAAGGAAATAGGGTTGACAACCTTGGAGAGGCTGAAAACCAATTCTTGTACTAGCATTCATCTGTCTTTCTCTCTCTGATTTTTCTTAGGGCCTTCACTGACCTATTTCGTGCTGGAAAGAGAGACTCTTAACTGAGAAAATGTTCCTATTATACAGCTCATGTTGGTGAGGATGTGGGAAAAGGCGAACACGTATTCATTGCCAATGGGAGTGAAACTTGCACAGCCACAATTTCTCAGGAAGCTAGGAAAAGATCTACCTTGAGATTCGTCTATATTAAACTTGGGCATGCACACAAAGAACCCTACACCCTACTACAGAGACACTTGCTTATCCATGTGCTCTATTCATAGTAGCCTGAAATTGAAAATGGCCTAGATGTCTGTCAAGTGAAGAATGAATAAAAAAAATGTGGTCCATTTACACAATGGAATTATTATTCAGATGCTAAAAAATGAAATTACAAATTTCACTGGTTAATGGAGGGAGTTAGGAAAGTTCATCTAGGAATCCTCAGTGGACTTCATTCTCCCATCCTTCATTGGACCTGTGGATCCTGAACCATACATGTTAGACTCCCTTCCCTCACCCATCTTCCCTGCCCACTGAGTCCTCTGGGGCACCGCAAGCTGTCCTGAGCAGTCTGCATATTCTTGGCACACTTCCATTCTCCCACCACCTCTTGGCCCAACTTCATCAGTCCTGCTGATCAGGAACCATACAGCCCAAGGGTACACAGAAGAGGCCTGCCATACCACGAACATTGAGGGGTTACTCCCCCCCCCCACCCCATACCTACTACAACAGGAAAATCCAGAGACCAAACACACTCAAATGGCTAATGGCCCTCAAGAGAACACAATCAACAAAAGCCAGTGCAATATGACACATCCAGGGCACAGCTATCCTACTACAACAAGCCCTGGATATCCTAACACAATCCAAGCACAAGAAAATGACCTTACTTGTAGATATGATAGAGATCTTTAAAGAAGAAATGAATAAATCCCTTAAATCCGATTAAACAGATAAAGGAAATAAATAAAACTGTGCAAGACCTGAAAGTATAAATAAAAGCAATAAAGAGAACACAAACTGAGGGAATTCTGGAGATGGAAAACCTAGGGAAGAAAACAGGAACAACAGATGCACACATCAACAATAGAATATAGGTGATGGAAGACAGAATCTTAGGTATAGAAGATACAATAGAAGACATTGATACATCAGTTAAAGAAAATGTTAAATCTAAAAAGTTCCTGCCCCAAAGCATTTAGGAAATCTGAGGTACCATTAAAAGACTTAACCTAAGAACAATAGGAACAGAAGTTTAAAAGTCCCAGCTCCAAGGCCCAGAAAATATTTTCAATAAAATTTTGGAAAAAAACTTCCTCAACAAAAAGAAAGAGTTACCTATAAACATACAAGGAGCTCGTAGAACACCAATTAGACCGAACCCTCCCCCCTAAAAAACCAACAAAATTCCCCTGCCATATAATAATGAAAACACAAAATTTACAGAATAAAGAAAAATATTAAAATAAGAAAGGGGAAAAGGCCAGGTAACATACAAAAGTCTATCATTGAAGTTGGTCATCCAACTTCTCAACATAGACTCTAAAAGCTAGAAGAGCCTGGACAGATATCTTGCAACCTTTAAAAAAGAAACTACAGATGCCAACCTAGACCCAGCAAAACTCTTAATCATCATAGATGGAGAAAACAAGATATTTCAAAACAAATAAATCCAAATTCAAACAATATCTATTCACACATTCAGCCCTACAGAAAATAATAGAAAGAAAACTCCAACCCAAGAAGAATAACTACATTCAAGGAAACAAAGAAAAGAAGTAATTCCATACCAACAAAAATAAGAGAAGCACACACACACACACACACACACACACACACACACTAATACCACCAACATTACAATAATGGGAATTAGCAAAGCAATCATTGGTTAATTAATATCTCTCAACATCAATGGACTCAGTTCCCCAATAAAAAGACACAGGCTAACAGAATGGATGTGAAAACAGGATCCATTATTCTATTGCATAGAAGAAACACACCTCAGCAATAAAGATAAACATTATCTTAGAGTAAAGGGTTGGAAATTTTTTTCCAACCAAAAGAAACAATCTGTTGCTGCCATTCTAATATCTAATAAAATAGACTTTCAACCAAAATTAATCAAAAGAGACACAGAAGGACACCATACTCATCAAAGGAAAAACCTACCAAGATGATATCTTAATTCTGAATAGCTATGGCCCAAACACAAGGGCACCTGAATTTGTAGAAAAAACATTGCTAAACATTATTAAAGCCTAAATCACACCTTGAAGCAGAGACATTAATGGTGGGAGGCTTCAGCACTCCATTCTCAACAACTAAAAGGTCATCCGGATGAAAACTAAAGAGAGAAATAATGAAACTAACAGACATTATGAATCAAATGGACCTAACAGACATCTATAGAATATTTCAACCAAATGCAAAAGAATATATATCCTTCTCAGCACCTCATGAATCTTTCTCCAAAATTGACCATATAGTAGGTCACAAAGCAAGTTTCAAGAGCTACAACAAATAATGCCTTGTATTGTATCAGACCACCATGGATTAAAGCTGGACTTCAACAACAACAGAAAGACCAGGAAGTCTACACACTCTTGGAAACTGAACAGTTCTCTTCTCAATGATCTCTGGGTCAATAGAGAAATAAGAAAGAAATTAAAGAATGTCTAGAATTCAATGAAAATGAAAGCACAATATACCCAAATTTTTGGGACACAGTGAAAGCAGTGCTGAAAGAAAAGTTCATAGAACTAAGTGCTTCCATAAAGAAACTAAAAAATAATTTCTCATATCAATAAACTAAAAGTCCACCTGAAAGCTCTAGGAAAAAGGAGTAAAAGGTTAAAAACTAATCAAATTCAGGGATGAGCCTTCCAGTGTGGGCCCAAGCACCGAGCAGATCCTTGGTGGCAGCTTTGCACACAATCTCACAAAACCCAGAGGAAGTGGGCCTCCCAGGAACTCTAACCTGGGCAGTATCTTAGGTAAGGAGACAGCAACAACCCCCCCCCCCACCAAACGGGGAGTAACTGGGACTCACTAGGACCCAGGAATTCACTCCTGGCACAGAGCACTGGTTCCTTCCGGTCTGGACCTGAGCACTGAGCAGATCTTAGGCCCCAGCTCTAACCTCAGTAGTAATACCCACCCCACACAGTTCTGAAATAACCAAGATAATAGGAAAAGACAGGCTCCAGTAAGAGATAGGGCAGGTAGCACTAAGGTGATCCAGATGGCAAAAGGCAAGCACAAGAACATAAGCATCAGCAACCCAGAGTACTCTGCATCATTAGAACCTAGTTCTCCCACACTAGAAAGTCCTGAATTCCCCATATCACCAGGAAAGCAAGATTCAGATTTAAAATCACTTCTAATGATGATGATAGAGGACTTTAAGAAGGACATAAATAACACTCTTAAAGAATTTCAGGAGAACACAGGTAAATGGGTAGAAGCCCTTAAAGAGGAAACACAAAAATCCCTTAAAGAATTACAAGAGAACAAAACCAAACAGATGAAGGAATTGAACAAATTCATCCAGGATCTAAAAAATGGAAGTAGAAACAATAAAGAAATCACAAAGGGAGACTACACTGGAGATAGAAAACCTAGGAAAAAAATCAGGAGTCATAGATGCAAGTATCATCAACAAAATACAACAGACAGAAGAGAGAATCTCATGTGCAGAAGATACCAAAGAAAATATTGACACAGCTGTCAAAGAAAATGCAAAATGCAAAAAGTTCTTAACATAAAACATCCAGGAAACCCAGGACACAATGAGAAGACCAAACCTAAGAATAATTGGTATAGATGAGAGTGAAGATTCCCAACTTAAAGGGCCAATAAATATCTTCAGCAAAATTATAGAAGAAAACTTCCCTAACCTAAAGAATGAGAAGTCCATAAACATGCAAGAAGCCTACAGAACCCCTAGTAGACTAGACCAGAAAAGAAATTCCTCCCGTCACATAATAATCAGAACACCAAATACACAAAACAAAGAAAGAATATTAAAAGCAGTAAGGGAAAAAGGCCAAGTAACATATAAAGATAGACCTATCAGAATTACACGAGAATTCTCACCAGAGACTATAAAAGCCAGAAGATCCAGGAGTGACATCATACAGACCCTAAGACAACATAAATGCCAGCCCAGGCTACTATACCCAGCAAAACTCTCAATTACCATAGATGGAGAAACCAAGATATTCCATGACAAAACCAAATTTACACAATATCTTTCCACAAACCTGGCATTACAAAGGATATTAGTGGGAAAGCTACAATACAGGGAGGGAAATTATACCCTACACGGAGCAAGAAAGTAATCCTCTTCCAACAAATCCAAAAGAAGATAGCCACACGAAGATAATTCCACCTCTAATAACAAAAATAACAGGAAGCAACAATCACTTTTCCTTAATATCTCTTAACATCAATGGACTCAATTCCTCAATAAAAAGACATAGGCTAATGGACTGGATATGTAAACAGGGTCCAGCATTTTGCTGCATATAGGAAACCCACCTCAGTGACAAAGACAGACATTGCCTGAGAGTAAAAGGCTGGAAAACAAATTTTCAAGCAAATAGTCCTAAGAAACAAGCTGGAGTAGCCATTCTAAAGCCTCCAGCCTGAGAACACAAAGGGAGGGACTCATGGCTCCACCTGTACAGGAAGTTGAGGGTGGCCTTGTCAGGCTTCAGTGGAAGTGGAAGACCTTGTTACCCAATAGTTTGGATTCCCTAGTGTTGGGGAATTTGAGAGCAGGGAGGCGGGAATGGGAGGATGGTGGGAGCACACCCTCATTGAAACTCCCAGAATAATATGGATTAGATATGATAGAGACAGGCCACCAGAAGACTAGATTCCAGAATTCAAACAAAAAATATCTTGATACCAAAATTTGTTTTGAGAATTGCATATTGCAGAATACACAACCTTGGTGTATCTACTCATCAAGCAAGCTGAGCAGACCTGCTTGAACCTCTGATGTACTGGAATCTCAGCTGAATGCAGTGAAGACACAGACATCAGAGGCTTATCAATTTACTCTTCCCCCTGCCCCTCTTTTAATATCTCAACACCCGTAATCAGCTTGAAGAAGTTAATGAAAAGTCGGCACCCCTATTCCCTGGGCTTGGGGACTGAGGTGGTTAATATTGGGCTGTCTTTCTAGGGAAAAGTAGTGGTTTTGTTGGAACAGGGAGGAATAGCTAAGATTTATTGCATAGCCATAACGTATTGGTAGAAATCTGTATAATCATTATTAAGCTGAAGTTATAATTTCTTAAATGGTACAAAATTTACTTTGATTTTCATTGGTACAAGTTTCTTATTGATATAGAAGTGAGATTAATATTGCTACTCTCATAGGCATTGTGCCTATATAACACATTTAGGAATACAAGGCTTAGGCCCAGTCCTTCTTTAACTTTTTAAACTGATTTCAGATGATTAGCCTGTGAGTTAAGGGCCTATAGCAAATTCATGGCTCTGAGTTTATTGTTAGGGTGTTTTCTATATTTTATTTAGAAAGAGCTGAGAGGAGTTAACAGACCACAGTCCAGATTGCCTTACATGGATAGCTGGTTTTCAAAACGTCAGAAGGCCACAGAATTACGTTACAAACATTTTGATTGGAGACCTGTCTGCTCCTGACAGCTTCCTGTCTTGGATTCTAAGAAGAAACTGAGCATCTCTGGGGTTACTCCAGTTGTGGTGAGGCAGCCACTAGGCAAGAATTGCCTCTTTTCATCTACAGACAAATTACTGTCCTGAAAAGGACACACTTGCAGAATAGTCAACTGATTGTATCTGCCAAGACAGAGTAATCAGTCCTTAATAATTCTGCATCACTAGGTCTGTCAGATGATCCTTGTCCCGACGGCTGAAGATTGGATGCTCCAGTGTTTTGTAGTATAGGGACTGTCCAGGTGTTCAGTGGTCTCTATAAATTGACTAAGTTTTAGAAGCTATGCTTTGTGCTTCCCATAATTTCTGTTAATTCAGTCATTCTGGATTTCTGACAGGTTTGAAGACTTATAGTCTCATAGCCAATCCTGGCTATTTATTTTGAGAGAAAAGATTTGAGAGGATGGTTTTCAGCTGACGTTCATTCTAAAGCCAAGAAAAAAGCCAGGTTCAGAACTAAGTCTTTTAGTTAGGAGAGATGACAGAGGTTCTGGTTAGTCAACAAAATGATGCACTGGGTATTAGGTCTATCTTGTACCTACTGATACAAATTGGTATAGTTATGCTCTAATTGTATTTTGAGAGAAAAGTTTTATCTTAACAGGAATATGTAGGAGGAGCTAAGGTGGGAGGAGTAAGGAAAGGAGGAGGTGAAGGAGAGTAGGAGCTAGGAGATGTGCGAGATTGAGAGAGAGAGAGAGAGAGAGAGAGAGAGAGAGAGAGAGAGAGAGGGAGAGGGAGAGGGAGAGAGAGAGAGAGGTAAACAGAGAGGGGGGAGGTGAACATGGAGGCGGATGTACATGTGTCTCCACCAGTCAAAGATAGTTGGTATATCTAGGTTGGGTATTTGGTTACACTTCTGATTGTATGGGCATCTTGTTATTGAGCATTACCAAACTTATAAAGCCTTTGATTAACATTTTAAAAAAGTTACTAATAAAAAATAAAATAAAAAAATTCAGGGATGAAATTAATCAGTGAGAGATAAGGAAAACAATACAAAGAATCAGTGAAACCAACAACTGTTTTTTTTTTTTTTGAGAAAATCAACATGTTAGACAAGCCATTAACCAAACTAACCAAAAGACAGACAATATTCAAGTAAACAAAATCAGAAATGAAAAGGAAGACATAAGAGACATTGAGGAAACTCAAAGGATCATTCGTCCTACTTCAAAAGCAGGTATTCCACAAAATTAGAAGATTTTAATGAAATGGATGATTTTTATAGATGGATACCAATTACCAAAGTTAAATCAAGATCAGGAAAACTATTTAAAAACCCTATAGTCCTAAGGAAATATAAGCAGCCATTAAAAGTCTTCCAACCAAAAAAAGCCCAGGGACAGATGGCTTTAGTTCAGAATTCTATCACACCTTCAAAGAAGAGCTATACCAATTCTCCTCAAACCATTCCACAAAATGGAAACAGAAGGAATGCTTCCAAATGTGGAGAGCTTCTGGTGCTGCTTCTAAGGAATTTAGCAAAAATACTTGGTTTATAATTGCTTGAAACTGTTCCTTTTTTAGATACTGCTAATTCTCAAAATTTGCAATTATTTATGCAAATACAATTCAATTTAAGAGAAGGTACACTTACTTACTTTATAGGACATTTAAGAGCTCACACTGGATTGCCTGGACTTCTTACTGAGGGCAATGCCACAGCAGACTTGTTTAACAGGCAGTTTATAGTCCTTACACAGGAACAATTAGCTAAACAATCTCATTCTTTAAATGATCAAAATAGTAATAGCTTGAGACAACAATTTGGTATTTTGGTGCACAATTGTGCACCTCGAATTGTAAAGATTTGTCTTCAGTGTCCTCAGTTTTTTCCTGTACCACATAATGGTGTCAATCCTCAAGGACTCATACCTAATCAATTATTGCAAGTAGATGTTACTCATATTTCTGATTTTAGAAAATTAAAACATGTGACTATTGATACCTTCTCAGGCTTTCTTGTTGTAACTGCTTTAACTGGAGAAGTAATTAAAAATGTAATTACTCATTGCCTATGTTGTTTCTCTGTGCTAGATGTTCCAAATCAGATTAAAACAGATAATGGAACTGGCTATTGCAGCTGCGTATTTGAGACGTTCTGTTGACAATTTAATATTACCCATACTACTGGGATTCCTTATACTCCTCAAGGACAAGGTATTGTGGAATGAAACACAACTTTAAAACAACATCTTCATAAAATAAAAAAGAGGGAATTATATCTCTTACACTACAAAACTATTCAAATCATGCTTTTTATTTTAAATTTGGATATTCATGGACAAACAGCTGCTGAGCATTTTTGGCACCCTCACACTTCCACTACATATGCTTTAGTGAAATGAAAGGATTCTATTACAAGCCAATGGCATGGGCCCGACCCTGTACTTATATGGGGAAAAGATTATGTTTGCGTCTTTGATAGGAGGAAAATGGAGCTCAGTGGCTGCCAGAAAGGCTGGTGAAACAAATGAAACAATCCCACGTTCTTACTGATTCCCTTTCTGATGATGATGATAGTTCCTGTGTGCACTGAGGTCTACTGAGCCTATGTTCCTGATCCCCCATCCAGCAGTGTGGTCCAGACCAGAGATTCTTGTGACAGAAATAATATTCAACTTCTTAGATCTCCTTGAAGATCATGACTTTCAAAGTATTTGGTGATGGGATTTCTGTTTACTTTGTGACGAATAGTATGAATGATGGGTATATTTATGTGTTCACTCAAATTTGGAGAGAAATGTTTCATAAACTCTAACTCAAAGCATAGAGGTGGGCATGCCTAAATGTTATGAGGAGTCTGCCCTTGATCCTCATGAGATACAACCTTGATGATCTGAACTCACAGAGAATATGGACCTAGCATTTAACAAAACTGTTAGATGGAAAGAATGTTATATAGTCAACATTGAGGGATGTGGTTTAATATTTCCAATAATATGTGAGTTATTGATTGTGCTGGGAATTAGTCAAACATTGGACAAAAGGAGATGTTCATAGGTCTTTGGCAGTCTGAGTCAGGTTATTTTCAATGGCATATTTGGAAGTTAGCTACAGTTCTCTATAGAGTTACATTAGAAATAGACAAAATTGCGACAATTTGTATTCCAAACAACTGTTAGTGCATCTGTTAAGATTCCTAATCTTTTATTAATTGGTCATGTAAAAATTACTTTTGTTTCTTCTATGGTATTTAATGTAAATTGTATTGATTATACACTTTCTAATTGTGTTAATGTATCGAAATCTGGCATGTTTGTTGTGGTTGTCTATCAACTAGCTTTTGTTTTATTGCCTGTGACTAAAACAGGACCTTGGTATTCAAAAAAAGCCTACAAATATTGAAAGAAGTAAGTCAAGATTTAAGAAGAAGAAAGAGGGTAGTGGGCTTGATTATTGCAGGTATAACAGCTTTGATTACATTAATAGCCAGCACGACTGCAATTGTTTTGACACAAGAAATTAAGACAGCCACTTTTGTTAATCATTCAGCAAAAAAACCCCAACAAAACAAACAAACAAACAAACAAACAAACAACACTCCAAAAACCATTACTAATGCTCTGAATATTCAAAGTGATTTGAACAGTCATTTGGAACAAATAATTGATGCTCTTTATAATACTATTCAAATTATTGGAGAGAAGGTACAGAGTTTAAGAGTAAGAAGCCATCTCGAGTGTCGCTCTAAATACCAATGGATTTGTGTCACTTCTAAAATTTAAAACGACAGTCACTATAATTGGGAGAAATTTCAAGGACACTTGCAAGGTATTTGGCATAATTCTAACACCTCACTGGATATTTTAACTTTGTATACCAAGACTATGAATTTAAAGAATGCTGCTCCATTGAGTTTTGATGCTGTGGATTCTGCTTATAAAATTATTAATGGCTTAAGGTCAGTATTTCCATCTTGGTAAAGCTTCAAGAATGGCTTATATAGTTCAATCATTTTGGCCCTTCTTTTCCTAGGAATACTTTTATTCTTGCCCATTTTGATAAAACTTGCCTTTTACAACATCAATATGTTGGTGGCCAAAATACATGGCTTGGAACTTAAAATGGATGGCCAAAGAAAGCCAGTAGTTTAACAGGCTGGTGGTAGTCAGTGACAGTAAGATTCTGCACAGAGCCTCACTAACCTAAGACAGAAGTGGATTACCTTGAGTAATGCATTTTCAGTGACAGATAAGGAAGGCATTCTTGTCAGAACAACCTAAGACAGATGAAATCTTGTTTATAAAATAAAAAAAGGGGGAGATGTAGAGAGCTTTTGGAGCTACTTCTAGAAAATTGGCAAGAATATTTGATATTGGGCAAAAACAAGGAAGTAGACTCAAGAAGAATATAGCTGAGAAATGTATTTCTTGTATCTTGATCATCTTGATAAGTCCCTGAATACAGTGACTATGGGACCTTTGTTTATGCTTTGTTTGTTCCTTGATTCCTTTGTTTATGCCTTAGAAATGACCCTATTTTTTGCATGTATCTAGAATGAAATAAGAACAGATTGGAAAAAAAAAAAAGAAACCACTTCAGCATTTGCAGGAGTCAAATATACTATACTCTTGTCTAATTGTATTTTTTCCCCTTTAATATTTATTCCTTCCCTCAAGACCCTGTCAATTGGGTGAGTTGGCTTGATCAACCAAACTCATTCTATGAAGTCATAGTTACCCTGATACCTAAACTACACAAAGACTCAACAAAGAAAGAGAATTTCAGACCAATTTCTCTTATGGACATTGATGCAAAAATACTCAATAAAATACTCACAAACTGAATCCAGAATCATACCAAAAATATCCTTTACCATGATCAAGTAGGTGTCATACCAAATATGCAGGTATGGTTCAATATAAGAAAATTCATCAATGTAATCCATCATATAAAATAACTGAAAGAAAAACAATCACACAATAATCTCATTAGATGCTGAAAAAGCCTTTGACAAAACCCAACACCCTTTCATGTTAAAAGTCTTAGAAAGATCAGTTATACAAGGTGCATACTTAAACATAATAAAATCCATGTACAGTAAGCCAATAGCCAATATCAAACTAAACAAAGAGAAAATTAAAGCAATTCCACTAAAATCTGGGACAAGACAAGGCTGTACACTCTCTGCCTGTGTATTCAATGTAGTACTTGAAGTTCTAGCTGGAACAATAAAAAAACTAAAGGAGATCAGGGAGATACAAATTGAAAAAAGAAGAAGGCAAAGTATCTCTATTTCCAGATGATATGATAGTATATATAAGCCAGCCCCCAAATTCTATCAGAGAAGTCCTACAGCTGATAAACACCTTAAGCAAAGTGGCTGGAAACACAACTCAACAAAAAAATCAGTAGCCCTCCTTTATATAAATGACCTCCTTTATATAAATTGACCGAGAAAGAAATTAGGGAAATAACACCTTTCACAATAGCCACAAATAATATAAAATATCTTGGTGTAATTCTAACCAAGCAAGTCAAAGACCTATATGATAAGAACTTAAAGTTGCTGAAGAAAGAAATTGAAAAAGGTATCAGAAGATGGAAAAATCTTCCACCCTCATGGGTCAGTAGGATTAACATAGTGGAAATGGCTAACTTACTAAAAGCAATCTACAGATTCAATACAATTCCATCAAAATTCCAACAACATTCTTCTCAGAGCTTGACAGAACAATTCTCAATTATATATGGAAAAACAAAAAATGTAGGATAGCTAAAATAATCTTGAACAATAAAAGAACTTATGGAGATATCACCATCCCTGCCTTCAAGCAGTACTACAGAGCAATAGTAATAAAAACTGCATAGTGTTGGTTTAGAAACAGACAAGTTGATCAATAAAATTGAGTGGAAGACCTTGTGTAACTTTAATTTTTTTCAAACCCTTACTTTTAATGATGGCTCTTAAATGCTTTAACCTCCCTTTTAGCCCACCACCCACCAGAGATAGTGGAAAAGAAAGGATGGGGGAGTGGACCTGTTTAGAAAAGTTCTTTGGAGCAACTCCTGTCTGTGTTGTCTGGAAATCAGCAGTTAAGTTCACAGGCAGCTCAATCTACTTGCAAACACTTGACAGAAACACCAGCAGCCCAGTTCAGTAGAGTTGGTAGAGTTGGGTTAGCATTAATAGTGACGCGACCTAGCAGAGACTGCCAGGCCTCAGCCTGGCTGGACCAACAGGAATACCAGGTTCCTCTCTTCTGCTTTGCCTCTCTCAGCGAAGTGAAGAACAGCAAAAATGCAAGACTCACAAGTGTTGCGCAGCTAGCTGTACCAGCAAGCCAAGCTCTCTCTCCCTTACTTGGTTGAGTCCTACTTATACCTTACAAACAACACATGTCCTCCACATGCTTTGCCTCAGCACACATCCTGCCTCACCACTTGTCTTGCCTCAGCATTTGGATCCAATCAGCCCAAGTCCTTGGGGTGGCAAGAAACTACAGTATACAACCAGAAGTTTTTTGGTGCATTTCCCTCTATGGAGTCCCAAACAAATGCAGCTCAACTATGCAATGTAAGGTGGACCAGCATATGTATGCTGTTAGCAAAGAATCCTTCATCACATGTCCTTTCACATGCTTGTTTTAGCAGAATGTCTCTCCTGTGTCTGCTTCAGCGAAAAGTTCCTCATGAGCCTGCTTTAGTCTTTCACACCTGTGTCCACTCCAGCAAAACACCATTCAACACAACTGACTTTCCAAAGAACCCTTAAGTTTTCACATCAACCCTGAAATAAAACCATATACCTATGGATACTTGGTTTTTGACAAAGAAAGTAAATCCATACAATGGAAAAGAAAGCTTCTTCAACTTCTTCAACAGTTCTAGTCTAACTGGATGTCTGCATGTAGAAGAATGAAAATAGACTCATATCTATCACCCTGCACCAAACTCAAGTCCAAGTAGATCAAGGGCCTCAACATAAAACCAGATATATTAAATCTAATAGAACAGAAAGTGAGAAATACTAGTGAACTTATTGGTACACCAGACAACTTCTTGAACAGAACATCAGTGACTCAAGCTCTAAGATCAACAATTGATAAATGGGACCTCATGATACTGAAAGGCTTCTGTAAGGCAAAAGACATTGTCAATAGAACAAAACAGCAGCCTACGGATTGAGAAAGGATCTTCACCAACCCTACATCTGATAGAGGGCTAATATCCAAATTTTATAAGGAACTCACGAAATTAGATTCCAACAAACCAAATAATTCACTTAAAAAATGGGAACAGAGTTAAATCAAGAATTCTTGAGTGAGGAATCTCGAATGACAAAGAAGCACTTAAAGAAATGTTCAAAGACCTTAATCATCTGGGAAATGCAAAATCAAAACAACTGTGAGATTCCACCTTACACTAATCAGAAGGGCTAAAATAAAAAACTCAAGAGATAGAACATGCTGTTGAGGATGTGGAGCAGGGGGAACACTCCTCAATTGCTAGTGGGAGTGCCCACTTGTACAACCACTTTGGAAGTCAATTTGACAGTTTTTCAGAAAACTGGAAATAGTTCCAACTCAAAACCCAGCTATATTACTCCTGGCCATATTTCTAAAAGATACTCTACTGTACTACAGGGACACTTTCCCAACTATGTTCATAGTAGCTTAATTTGTAATAGCAAGAAACTGGAAAAAACCTAGAAGTCTCTCAACTGAAGAATGGATAAAGAAAATGTGGTACATCTATACAATGGAATACTATTTGGCTATTAAAAACAAAGACATCATGAATTTTACAGATGAATGAATATGAGAATCCCGAGTGAGGTAACCTAGACCCAAAAGGACATGCATGGTACGTACTAACTTATAAGAGGATATTAGCCATAAAATACAGGATACTAATGCTACACTCCAAAGACCCAAAGAAGTGAAACAAGAAGGAAGGCACAAGTGAGGATGCTTGAATCTCATTTGGAAGGGGGGATAAAATAGTCATAGGAGGCAGATGGAGGGAGGGATTTGGGTGGGAGAGGAGATCAGGAGGGGAATTCAGGAGGGGAATTCAGGAGTTCACGAGCTAGGGGGAAGGACAGGACTGATGGCCGTAAGGCCATAATAATGAATGGAAATCTGCAAATGGGGAGGTGGAGAGCATCTCAAAGACATTCCAGAGACCTGGGATAGAGGAGGCTCCCAAGAGTCAATGGGGGTGATCTTAGCTGAAACTCACAGCAGTGGGGATATGGAACCTGAAGAGGCCATCTCCTGGAGCTGCACAGGAGCCCCAGTGGAGCAATGGGGACATCAGTCTACCCACAAAACTTTTGACCCAAAATTTATTTTGTCTACACTAAATACAAGGACGGGGAGGTGGAGCAGAGACCGAGGGAATGGCTATCCAATAACTGTCCCATATTGCAACTCATCCTGTGGGCAAGCACCAATCCCTGACACTATTAACAATACTTTGTTATGTTTGCAAACAGGAGATTAGCATGGCTGTCTTCTGAGAGGCTCCACCCAGTAGCTGACTCAGACTGATGCAGAGACCCACAGCCAAACAGTAGATGGAGCTTGCAGAGTTGGGGGAAGGATTTAGTGCCCCAAAGAGGATTAGGAACTCAGTGGAAAGACCAACAGAGTCAACTAACCTGGACCCTTGGGGCTCTCAGAGACTGGTTGCAAAGAGTATACACTGGCTGGACCGATCCCTGCACATATGTAGCAGATGTACAGCTTAGTCTTCATGTGGGTGGCAACCAACTGGAGTGGAGGCTATCTCAAAAGTTGTTGCTTATCTGTATGATATACATATACATATACATATACATATATATATGTATATATATATAATTTTTTTAAGCTGGGCTGCCTTGGCTGGCCTCAGTGGCAGAGGATGTGCCTAAGCTGGCAGAGACTTGATGTGCTAGGGTGGGAGGGTAGCCAGGCAGGCCTCAGATGGGGAAGGGGAGGGGAGGAGGAGTTGTGGGAGGGAGTGATTGGGTTGAGGAGCAGCGATTAGGGTGTAAAGTAAATAAAATAAAACTAGAGAAAAGAAAAGTTTATTCAAAATGAGGAAACCCAAACCTCCAACAGCCAATATAATATGTATACTCCTGTAAGTGGATGTTGGCCTTTAACCCTTCAGTAGGCATCCTACAATCCATATAACCACAAAGGTAAGGGACTTGGCAGGAGGGGAGGACTTTCCAAGAAAGAAGAAATAGAATATATAGCTATGGAAAGACATGAGGGAGAATGGCACAGGAGGATAAACAAGAAGGAAGAGAGAAGTGTTGGGGATACTCTGTGTATTCAGATGCTAACTTTTGTGCCTGAGATAAGTCTAGTTATAGTCTGGACAGGGCCACTGTAATGAATAGTGAAGAATCTCCTGCACAATATGGTATAAGGAATGCTTCCCAATTATCTCTGATTGCTTAATAAAAGACTGACAGCCAATGACTTGACAGAGGAGATAGAAAGCCTGGACTTCCAATCCCCACCAGGGGCCAGTAGATGGAGAAGAGTGAGGGAGAAAGAGTTGGCCAGGAGGCAGGTGAATGTCCAGGAGAAGAAGGGCCATGAGGTGCAGAAAAAGGAAGAAGGTCTCTAGGAGGTTGGGGATGAGCAGGAGTCACTAAGGGAGTTCACCATGGAACAGAGAAAGCCAGGGAAATTTAAGCTGCAAGTAATTCGGGGTGTGTGTAGATAGCATAGAGGGTTAGGAATATTTGCTCAGGTATTGTGCTTAAAGCTTGTTGAATAAATCAACAGGTCTTGTCTCAGTTATTTGGGAACTAGCCAAATAGGAAAAACTGCAAACTTTAAATTTCATCCTATAGAAATTTAATAGGTGAGTAAGAAGGGAATGCAGAGAGAGACAGTATTAAGGGCCATTTGACTGGTTACACAGAAACCTATTAATGTATACATTTCTCAAACTTCATAACACATGAAATAAATCTAAAGAAAGTCAAATAGCAGGGAAGACAATGCCCCCAATTACATATCTTTTGCCATTAAGTGAAACTTTAAGTGACAAGACTAGGTTACATCTAATTGAGTTGTTGGCCAAAGGGTCCCTGTGAACATTCCCAAGCAATTCAGGCCAAGGTTATTTGTGGCTCTCCACAAACTGATGGTAAGGTTTGATTGCTGAAGATAACACACATCATATTGAATGAGGCAAAGGTGAGATGGTGCCTAACTAGAGACTTTATCCCTATTGACTAGTAGTCAGGGAACTAGAAGGTATTCTGCATGGTACCAGAGGAGAAAGGTAAACAACAACCCAGTTACAAACCCTGCCATCTACAATGGTGACCTGTCTGCAAGATATTCTGATGCAACAAGGGAGTACATGTTATGAGAGTAACCTGCCACTGTCTGATAAGGCCCATGGAACCCAGGCCCAAAAGTGCTCGGCTGACCAAGAACCTGAGAGTAGATAGGCCATGTACCTAGGAGAAAATAATACATTACTGTTTTGCTAAGGGAACACAACCATAAAATGACTCCTAATGCCATTTGATATACCCATAGATCAGTGCCTTCCACAGCTGTCATCAGAGAGCGTTTCTCTTTCAATAGGTGGAACCTAACACAGAAACCTAGAACTGGATAATGTGCAGAGATGGAGAGACTTAGAAACACTCATTTTCTAAACTGGATGCCTTTATCAAAATCCCTTCGGGAAAATGGAGTTATGAGGAAGAGGAGGTAAAAGATTGTAAAGCCAGAGGTGATGAAGGATAGCAAGGAAACCAGGCACAGCAGGACTGATACACACAAGAAATCCCAGAGACTGTGGCACCATATACTGGGCCAACACAGGTTCAAGCCAGACAGGGCTCCAATACTGAAAGTGGGAAGTAGACACCATTTCCATCCCTACCTAAGAAGCTATCTCCAACTGACACCCGTCTACAAAGGAGAAATTCATTTCCTTCAGTGGGTAAATAAGGGTAGGCCTCATATCCAGCAGAAAATGGCTAACACAAAATGAACTCAATTGTGTTTATGTAGATTTTTTTGTCACATATTGTTTTGTTTGAGCATTAAAAAAATCTTTCCGGTCTTTTGCTCTTATTTTATGGTTTCTGATTTCTTGTTTTATGTTTTGTTTTATATGTATGTGCTTCTTGTGCTTTTTCATTGTTTTTTTTTCCTTTAATTTTTTAAAAAAATTTTTCTGTTTCTTGAACAGACAGAAAAGGAAGGTGTTGAACTAGAGGCATGGAAAGGGTGGGGAGGATCCGGGAAGAGATGAGAGAAGGGAAATTGTGATCAAAATATATTGTATACATTTTTAATTAAAAAAGAAAAAATATATGTAGGTAAATATGTGGTGCATCTTCTTGATTGATGATTAATGTAGGTGGTCCTAGGCCATTGGGGGCAACACCACCACAGGATGGTATAAAAAAGCAGGCTACGCAAGTCATGGGAACAAGCCAATAAGCAGTTTTTTTTTCCTGGATTCTATTTCAGCTCCTTCCTTGAGTACCCACCCTAACTTCCATTAATGATAGGGTATAGTGTGCAAGTGTAAGTTGAAATAAATCCTTTCCTACCCAAGTTACTTTTGACCATGGTGTTATATCACAACAATAGGAACCCTAACTGAGACAGCCTTCTTTCTGTTTCTTAAAGCTGATGAGATTCTCACTGATGTGCTTCCTGTGCTAGGAGAAGCAGTGTCCTAACATAAAACATAAGAAATTGAGACACAGCACACTTGGTAGGTCTTGATGGAATGTAATGTATAAATGTAAAGCTATGACATGTAAGACAGTCTATATAATATATAGATGAATGACAACTTTAGGTCTATATTACACACTGATGTAAACATAAGCATGGATTTTCCCTGAACATCAGGAGAAAGCAATTCCATTTATGAGAAGTTCAACTCCTTTAACAAACTTAGAGTAAATGAGGTGTCTTCCAATAAAATGAAACCTCCAATGGGTTGTAAACATCCTTCACACAGCCTCCTCTAAGGCCAATATCAAAACTTCAATTCTGTCAGTAATCACAAAATGAAAGACTATCCCTGACTCATCACTCTACAGCTTCCAGCCACTGAAAACTCTTGAGGTCTGGTCTGTTGCTATGTACTACAATGCTAAATTCTGTACTGGGAGGTCTAATTGCCTGCCAGTGAATACTCAGCTTTTGTTGTGTAACCCTTGTTCCTTAATTTAAAACTATTGGTTAAATAAAAAATGGCTACACCGAATTACTGGAGGAATCAGAGGTAGGTGGTTTTCAAGTTATCTGGTTGGGATTTGCAGAGGTGGGAGAGGAGAAGACAGGGAAAGAGGAAGAAGGATGAGGGAGAGAAAAAGGAAGCTTCCATGGCCAGGAGAAACAGCAAGTATCTGGGGTACACTGCAGTTAGAAAGCTAGATTAGGAGTTAGTCCCCAGTAATTTTCAAAGTCAAATCAAATAGTCATAGTCTGAGTCTTATTCATTCATAAGCTAGATGGAAGTTTAAATTGGTCCAACTGCAGGAAATAATGTCTCAGAGGGAGGTCAGTGCAGGACTCCAGGTAGAGAGAGGTAGAGGTAGAGGTAGAGGTAGAGGTAGAGGTAGAGGTAGAGGTAGAGAGAGAGAGAGAGAGAGAGAGAGAGAGGCCAGAGGCAAGCACAAAACAGGCAGCTTTCACTGAATCTGTCCTTGAGCAGAATATGGTGTGGAAAAAACCAAAACCCTAGGTCTTTCACAGTTGCTAATTTCACCTAGACAGGAACATTTTCTATGTCCACATTTGTTTTCCTCTGTAGCACTGTACTGTGTTGAAGGGAAAAAATGGTCTTGTGAGAAAATAGGGCTAGTATATATAATTCACTCTGCTGTGTGTTACTATGTGTGAGAGCATCATTTCTTCCTCCCACAGTTGGCATTAGTAATATTCACTGAAACAAAATTGTTATCAAGATGAATATGGTAGTGTCTCAGGGCCATGCCAACTCCTAGTACCAAGAAAGCTGTTCTTTTGAGTGCTGGGTTGTGTTGCTTTCTGCATCACTTTCAGTATATGGAAATAGTACATTTTTTCTGAACAAGGGAAATATTGTGTTAGGTGTCAGAAAAAGGCCTTTCAAATATTGACAGGTAACTGTATGAGCTTCTGTATGTCCCACCTCCTTCACCTTCTTGATAGGTTGACATTTTTGACATTTTTGTTCACTACAGAACTGTCAATGTCATAGAGAAACCCTGTCTCGAAACTCCCCCCCACCAAAAAAAAAAAAAAAAGCAAACCTATCAATGTTGCTTCGGAAAGTGCACTGGGCTTGTTGTATTACAAAGTCATGCTGTAAATTAACAGTATAGTAAATGAAGCCCATTATAAGAAATAAAAACAAAAAATCCTAAAACACAAGGTTCTAATGTTGAAAAGAATACAAACATTCCAGTGTAATTTGCTTTTAAAAAATTTGAGACATGGTCTTATGTAATACAAGATTATATATACCTAAGGATAATAGGTATAGATGAGGGTGAAGATTCTCATCTTATAGGGCCAGTAAATATCTTCAACAAAATTATAGAAGAAATCATCCCTAACCTAAAGAAAGAGATGTTTGTGGATATACAAGAAGCCTACAGAACTCCAAATAGACTAGACCAGAAAAGAAATACCTCCCGTCACATAATAATTAAAACATCAAATACACAAAACAAAGGAAAAAAATATTAAAAGCAGTAAGGGAAAAAGGCCAAGTAACATATAAAGGCAGACCTATAAGAATTACATCAGACTTCTCACCAGAGACTATATTAAAAAAAAAAAAGCCAGAAGATCCTGAACTGATATCATATTGACCCTAAGAGAACACAAGTGCCAGCCCAGACTACTATACCCAGCAAAACTCTCTATCACTATTGATGGAGAAACCAAGATATTCCATGACAAAACCAAATTTACACAATATCTTCCCACAAATCCAGCACTTCAAAGGATAATTGATGGAAAATTCCAACACAAGGAGGGAAACTACAACCCAGGAAAAGCAAGGAAGCAATCTTCCAACAATCCCAAAAGAAGATAGTTACACAAAGATAATTGCACCTCTAATATAAAAAATAACAGGAAGCAACAATCATTTTTCCTTAATATCTCTTAACATCAATGGACTGAATTCTCCAATAAAAAGACGTAGACTATCAGACTGGATACATAAACAGGACCCAGAATTTTGCTACATACAGGAAATGCACCTCAGTGACAAAGACAGACACTACCTCAGAGTAAAAGGAAGGAAAACAATCTTCCAAGCAAATGGTCCCAAGAAACAAGCTGGAGTAGCCATTCTAGTATCAAATAAAATTGACTTTCAACCAAAAGTTATCAAAAAAGATAAGGAAGGACACTTCATACTCATCAAAGAAAAAAACTACCAAGATGAACTCTCAGTTCTGAATATCTACGCTCCAAATGCAAGGACATCCACACACATAAAAGAAACTTTACTAAAGCTCAAGACACACATTGCACCTCACACAATAATAGTGGGGGATTTCAACATCCCAGTCTTAACAATGGACCGATCATGGAAACAGAAACTAAACAGAGACACAATGAAACTAACAGAAGTTATGAACCAAATGGATTTAACTGATATCTATAGAACATTTTATCCTAATACAAACAAAAAAAAATACCTTTTCTCAGCACCTCATGATACCTCTTCAAAATAGACTATGTAATTGGTCACAAAACAGGCCTCAACAGATACAAAAAGATTGAAATAATCCCTTGCATCCTATCAGATCACCATGGACTAAGGCTGGTCTTTAATTAGGACAAAAACAATGGAAAACCCATATGCAAGTGGAAACTGAACAACGCTCTACTCAATGTTGAAGAAATAAAGAAAGAAATTAAAGACTTTTTAGAATTTAATGAAAATGAGGACACATCATACCAAAACTTGTGGGAATCCATGAAAGCAGCGCTAAGAGGAAAACTCATAGCTCTAAGTGCCTACAAAAAGAAACTGGAGAGAGCATACATTAACAACTTGACAGTACACCTGAAAGCTCTAGAACAAAAAGAAGCAAATACACCCAAGAGAGTAGACGTCAGGATATAATCAAACTCAGGGCTGAAATCAACCAAGTAGAAACAGAAAGAACTATACAAAATATCAACAAAACCAGGATCTAGTTCTTTGAGAAAATCAACAAGATAGATAAATCCTTAGCCAGACTAACCAGAGGGCACAGAGACAGTATCCAAATTAATAAAATCAGAACTAAAAAGGGAGACATAACAACAGAAACTGAGGAAATTAAAAAAATCATCAGATCCTACTACAAAGGCCTATACTCAACAAAACTGGAAAATCTGGATGAAATGGGCAGAACCAGATGGTTTAGTGTAGAATTCTATCAGATCTTCAAGGAAGACCTAATACCAATTTTCTTCAAACTATTCCACAAAATAGAAACAGAAGAAACACTACCCAGTTGGTTCTATGAAGCTACAATCACGCTCATACCTAAACCTCACAAAGACCCAACAAAGAAAGAGAACTTCAGATCAATCTCCCTTATGAATATCAATGCAAAAATACTTAATAAAATTCTAGCAAACTGAATTCAAGAACACATCAAAACAATCATTCATCATGATCTAATAGGCTTTATCTCAGGAATGCAGGGATGGTTTGATGTTTGGAAATCCATCAATGTAATTCAATATATAAACAAACTCAAAGAAAAACACCACATGATCTTCTCACTAGATGCTGAGAAAACATTTGACAAAATTCAACATCCCTTCATGATAAAAGTATTGGAAATATCAGGAATTCAAGACCCATACCTAAACATAGTAAAAGCAATATACAGCAAGCCAGTAGCCAACATAAAACTAAATGGAGAGAAACTTGAAGCAATTTCAATAAAATCAGGGATTAGACAAGGCTGTCCACTCTCTCCCTACCTATTCAATATGGTACTGGAAGTCCTAGCCAGAGCAATTAGACAACAAAAAGAAGTCAAAGGGATACAAATAGGAAAGGAAGAAGTCAAAATTTCACTATTTGCAGATGATATGATAGTATACTTAAGTGACCCTAAATTCCACCGGAGAACTTCTAAACCTGATAAACAACTTCAGCAAAGTGGCTGGTTATAAAATCAACTCAATCAAATCAGTAGCCTTCCTCGACTCGAAGGATAAACAAGCTGAGAAAGAAATTAGGGAAATGACACCCTTCACAATAGAAACAAATAATATAAAATACCTTGGTGTGAATCTAACCAAGCAAGTGAAAGATCTGTAAGACAAGAACTTCAAGTCTCTGAAGAAAGAAATCAAAGAAGATCTCAGAACATGGAAAGATCTCCCATGCTCATGGATTGGCAGGATTAATATAATAAAAATGGCCATCTTGCCAAAAGCAATCTACAGATTTAATGAAATCCTCATCAAAATTCCAAATCAATTCTTTCTGGAGATAGAAAGAGCAATTTGCAAATTCATTTGGAATAACAAAAAATGCAGGATAGCGAAAACTATTCACAACAATAAAAGAACTTCTAGGGGAATCACCATCCCTGACCTCAAGCTGTACTACAGAGCAATAGTGATAAAAACTGCATGGTATTGGTACAGAGACAGGCAGGAAGATCAATGGAATAGAATTGAAGATCCAGAAATTAACCCACACACCTATGGTCACTTGCTCTTTGACAAAGGAGCTAAAACCACCCAGTGGAAAAAGGACAGCATTTTCAACAAGTGGTGCTGGTTCAACTGGAGGTCAGCATGTAGACGAATGCAAATGGATCCATTCTTATCTCCTCATACAAAGCACAAGTCCAAGTGGATAAAGAACCTTCACATAAAACCAGATACACTGAAACTAATAGAAGAGAAGGTGGGGAATAGCCTCAAATTCTTGGGCACAGGGGAAAAGTTCCTGAACAGAACACCAATGGCTTATGCTCTAAGAGCAAGAATTTACAAATGGCACCTCATAAAATTACAAAGCTTCTGTAAGGAAAAGGACACTGTGAATTTGACAAAACTGCAACCAACAGGTTGGAATAAGATCTTACCAATCCTACATCCGACAGAGGGCTACTATCCAATATATGCAAAGAACTCAAGAAATTAGACTCCAGACAACCAAATAATACTATTAAAAAATGGAGTACAGAGCTAAACAAACAATTCTCAGCTGAGAAAACTCGAATGGCAGAGAAACACCTTAAGAAATGTTCAGCATCCTTAGTCATCAGGGAAATCCAAATCAAAACAACCCTGAGATTCCACCTCACACCAGTCAGAATGGCTAAGATCAAAAACTCAGGTGATAGTAGATGCTGGCGAGGATGTGGAGAAAGGGCAACACTTCTCCATTGTTGGCGAAATTGCAAGCTGGTACAGCAACTCTGGAAATCAGTCTGGCGGATTCTCAGAAAATTGGACATAGCATTACCTGAGGACCCAGCTATACCACTCCTGGGCATATACCCAGAAGATGCCCTAACATATAACAAGGACATATGCTCCACTATGTTCATAGCAGCCTTATTTATAATAGCCAGAAGCTGGAAAGAACCCAGACGTCCTTCAACAGAGGAATGGGTAAAAAAAAAAAGTGGTACATTTACACAATGGAGCATTACTCAGCTATTAAAAACAATGAATTTGAGAAATTCTTAGGCAAATGGATGAAACTAGAAAATATCATCCTGAGTGAGGTAACCCAATCACAAAAGAACACACATGGTATTCACTCACTGATAAATGGATATTAGCCCAAAAGCTTAAAATAGCCAAGATTCAACTCACAGACCACATGAAGGTCATGAAGAAGGAAAAACAAGTGTGGGCGTTTTAGTCCTTCTTAGAAGGAGTAACAAAATACTCAAGGGAACAAATATGGAGGCAAATTGTGGGACAGAAACTGAAGGACGGGCCGTCAGGAGAACATTCCACTTGGGTATCCATCCCATGTGTAGTCACCAAAGGTAGACGCTGACGTGGATGTCAGGAAGTGGATGCTGACAGGAGCCTGATATAGCTGTCTCCTTAGAGGTCTGCCAGAGTCTGACATATTCAGAGGCAGATGCTCACTGCTAACCATTGATCTGATGAAGGGGTTCCCAATGGAGGAGTTAGAGTGAAGACTGAAGGAGCTGAAAGGGTTTGTGGCCCCATGAGGAGAGCAACAATACCAACCAACCAACCAGGGCTTCCCAGGGTCTAAACCACCTGCCTGGGAGCACATAGGGAGGGACCCATGACTCCAGCTGTATATGTAGGGGAGAATAGCCTTGTTGGGCATAGGTGGGAGAGGAGATCCTTGGTTCCATGAAGGCTGGACGCTGAGTGTGGAGGAATTGGAGGGTGGGGATGTAGGAGTCGGGGGGTAGGTGGGGGGCACATCCTCATAGAAGCGTGAGGAGGTGGAATGGGATAGGGAGTTCCTGGGCGGGGGGCCGACAATGGGGTAAGGGGATAAGATCTGAAATGTAAATATAATATCCAATAAAAACAAAGAAATGCAAAAAAAAAGAAATGCAAAAAGGGAAAATATACAAATAATAAATAAATCAAGAAATGAATTAAAAAAAAGAAAAAAAATTGAGACATGGTCTTATGTAATACAAGAATATATATATATATTCCAGCTATATGTTGACAATGATCTTGAACTGTTTGTTTAGTCTTTAAATTTCTATCTGTCTGTCTGTCTGTCTGTCTGTCTATCATCATTATCATCATCATCGTCATCAATTTATCCATGTGCATGTGCACCTGTGCCATGGCAAGTGTGTGGAAGTCAGAGAACCAAGTGTGGAAGTCGGTTCTCCTCTCTCACTTTTGGGTCTTAGAGATTGAGCTCAGGTTGCTATGCTTGTTGTCAGGTTCCTTAACCCAGTGAGCTATCTCATCAGTCCCAATGTTGAACATTTTTTTGTCTTAGCCTCCCACTTCCAAGTGCTAGGAGTAAAGGTCTGAACCACTACGTCATACCCTTAAGATTTTTAATAATCAAAATAATAGAACTTTTACAAGACTAATATTTAAATAGCTTAAGAAAAAAGAAGGGAAGACAATGAGAAATCTTAGCATACTAAGTAGTCAGCAAATTTTAATATCTAAATAATTAGAAAGATATGCTTATAAAAATAGGGGATTAGAAAGGAAAATGATGTCAAAAGTTTTCCCATAATAAAGGTTAATAAAATTTTTGTAGAACATGTGTTCAGTTCTAAGATGTTTCCAGATTAAAATAAAATTTTGACAACATTAAAATTATCAAACTGGGGCTAGAGACCATGATTCAGCAATTAAGAGTACCGGCTACTTTTCTCCAGGACTCGGGTTTGATTTCCGGCATCCACATGGTGGCTCTAGTTCCAGGAGATCTGACACCCTCTTTTGGCCTCCAGGGGCACAAGGCATGGGAATGATGCACAGACATACATGCAGGTAAAACATCCATACACACACACACACAAAAGAAAAAAATCATAAAATCATAAAATATTGTCAACTCACAGATGGAAAAAGAAACCATAGCTACAACTCTATTCAGGTACACAACGCTGCGAGTGATTGGCTTCAGCTCTTCTCTGGCTGCTCTCTTCAGTCCACCTCTCGCCTCCTGAATACACAATCCAAAAGTTTTGGACTTTCTAAAGGTATCTGATATTCCTTTTTCAACATTTGCAGATGTGGAAGTTCAGACCTTAGTAGTACAAAGTTTTCTCTAGTTGCTACTGAAAAAAATCTGTCTCCTTAGAGTAGAAGATAGAGATGGTATCATTTTTATATCAGCAGGAGAGCGTGATGAGGGCAGGATCTTTCTATTACATGAACCAGAAACTGCCATTACCTGTGTTCTCTTTGCTCGACTCTAAAAGGCTTACTTACAAGCGGGGGTGGGGGTGGGGGTATCTGCCCTAACATCTTGTTTCACCTCTGCTGTAACAGCAATAGGTTGGTGAACATTTCCTGCAAAAAACTGGTCCCAGCCTGTACAGTCACATCCAAGTTTGCAATTTGTATGTAGTTCCTGTCTTTTACCAGGCAAAAGCTGAACACCTTGGGGAATCATCTTTGTTGTATTCTTGGCTGGCACAGAACTATTGCTTTGAAGAGCTGATCTGGCCTCATTTCTCCTGCAATAGTTATAGTCTGATACACTCTTTGGGCCTTTTGTGAAGGGTATGTAGGCCTGCACTGTTTGAGGAGGGTGATCTTCTACAAATGTATGACAGTTGATTGCTGTGATACCCCAATATCGATTCTTTTAGATTCTTTGAGAATTTTTGATATGGCATTACAAGTTTTAGTCAGGGTTTTTAGCTAAGTAAAATTAATAGAGCTAGCCTTTCCTACTTTCTTTCAAAGTTAGTAGGCAGTTTGTAAAGCCATCTTGTAGCTATCAACCCTTCTTCAGGGTTTTCTCTTTCTATCCAGAAGCTGAAGCAGCCGAGTCAGCACTGGATTCCTGCTCACCTCATTGTGAGTGTTCGAAGTTCTGCGGTGTCCCTTAGCTTTTACCCAAGGATAGGAACTTTCCTTTCTTGCTTGAGATTAGGAAACTCCTTTATATTTGTTTTTGTTTGCTTGCTTATTTTCAGCCCTTTAAGATCTCTTTATCATTTAGCCTAAACAAACAAACAAAAAACAAAACTTGCCAGATCCACTCCCACGAAACACAGATGGCTTACTACACATAAATCAATACATGTAGCATAGCATATTAATAGAATCAAGAACAGAAATTACTCGATCATTTCAACAGATAAAGAAAAAGGCATTTGACAAAATCCAACATCCCTTCATGATAAAAGCCTTGAAGGAATATATTTCAAAACAAAAAAGGCCACATACCACAAAACTTCTGCCTACATTAGGCTAAAAGGAGAAAAACTCAAAGTTTTAAAATTAAACTGAAAGTTTCCAAATTAAGTCCTCTAAAAGCAGGAACAAGAAAATGTTGTTTAATCTTTCCACTCTTACTCAATATGGTATTTAAAGTCTTAGCTATTGTAATAATACATGAAAAGGAGATAACAAGGAAACAAATAAGAAGGCAAGAATTCAATGTGTACTTGCATGCAGAAGACATTTTTCTATACATACAAGATGCTGGATGTGATGATTGTAACACTGGGGAGGCAGATGTAGGCCAATATGTGTGAGTTAGAGGTCAGCCTGGTCTCTACATGGCAGTTTTAGCCCAGTTGGTACTGCATAGTGAGGCCTTGTCTCAAGCAAGTAAGCAAATAAGCAAGTAAGTTTAAAGACTCCATCAGAAAACTCAGAACCAATAAACACTTTTAGTAACACTGCAGGTTACAAAATTAACATACAACATCAGCAGCCTTCCTATATACCAATGGCAAACATGCAGACAAAGAAATTGGAGAACACACACACACACACACATACACACAATTATATGCTAAAACAAACAACAAACAAACAAATTAGAATAGAGCCATGAAATGTAGTGAAAGATCTCTTCAACGAAAACAGAAAAAAAATCCCAAGAAATACTAGAAGATATGCCATGCTCATGGACTGGAAGAATTAATATTGTAAAGATAGTGGCACTTCCAAAATTAAGCTCCAGATTCAATGAAGCTACCAATTAAGTTCCAGTGGCATTATTCTTAGAACAGAAAAAACAATCTTAAAATTGGTTTGCAAACACAGAAGATCCAAGATAGTCAAAGAAATCTTGAGCAAAAAGAATAATGCTAAATGTATCACATATCTGATTTCAAGTTATGCTACAGGACTATGGTAACTAAAACAGCTGTATTCACACAGAACAGTCATGATCTATGGAACCAAACACATAGATTCTCACACAGCTACAGCTACCTTTTTTAAAAAAAATATGCTAAAAACGAATAATGTGGAAAAGACAGCCTCTTCTTTCAAAAGTTCTGCAGAACCTAGATATCCACCCACTGAAGAATGAAACTAGAACTTGTACAAAAATCACCTCCAAACAAACCCAAGGCCTGAATGAAAGACCAGAAATCCTAAAACTGTTAAGGAAAAAGTAAGACTCATACTTTAAGACATGGGCATAGACAGGGACTTCCTCAACTGAAATCCAGTAATGCAAGAAATAACACTATTGATAAACTGGACCTAATGAAATGTAAAAGCTTGTGCACAGAAAAAAAGACTAATCAAGTGAAGAGGCAGTCTACAGTAATCTTTGTCAATTAAACACCAAGCAGAGGATTAGTATGTAGAATATACAAAAATTAAAAACAAAACAAAACACACAGACAATGAGAAATCAAACAACCCAGTCAATAGATGGGCTAATGAAAAGAACAGGCAGGTCTGAAAAGTTGAAGTAATTATAGCTACCAAGCATGTACAAGTGTCCAACATCAATGAAAGACAAATAAAAATTACTCTGAGATTCCATCATTGCTGAATCAGGATGGCATAAACAAACAAACAAACAAACAAACAAACAACAAGGAGAGCTAGCAAGTGGTTCAGAGGTTAAAAGTACTTGTCGTACAAGCCTGAGGATCCCAAAAAGGAAGGAAACAACCAACACCTCCATGTTCCCTCTGACTTCCACATGCTAACTGTGGCAGGTATGTACATGAGTACACACAAGCATATACTGTTACTACCTACTACTTATAATAATAAAAAAATTCTAAGTGAGTAAACTAGGTAAGGTGGTACAGACTTGCAGCTTCAGCACTCAGGAAGCTGAAACTGGCAGATCACTACAGCACAGGAGTTCAAGGCCAGCATGGAAAACATAGCAAGAAGCCCATCTTAAATGAAAAAAAGTGAAACAAATCAAGCAAAACAGAAGAAAGAAAACAAAAAAACTTCAAAGAATACAAAAGAAAGAACAAGAAAAGTGATCAAAAATAAAACCAAAGGCAACCAACATTTACTGAGAAAATTAAATCATAAGGCTAGGGAAATGCCTTAGTGGTTAAGGCTGGGAACTACTCTCGAAGAGACCCTGAGGTCAGTTCCCAGCCCTCCTGTCAGGCAGTTCACAACAACTTCCAACTCTAGTTCCAGAGCTTCTGCACGCATGTCCTATACCCACCCCTCAAAACACACATACACACCACACACACACACTTAAAAATATTAAAAATAAATCTTTTTAAAAAAGAACATTAAATCACCTGCTAGATGTTTCTTCCTTAATTTATAACACAGGTTTTTTATTTTTTATTTTTTTATTTTCACCTCAGTGCTGTCATCCCTCTGTGTGGCCAATGTGTCCAGGCTGAGTCAGGGGGAACATGTAGACATTGGTTTATTTCTGTCTCTTGAGCACTGGGAAATCCCAACAGGTTTGCTTTATCTTGTGACATCACCCTCCGCCTTTTCATAAAGTGGGAGGATCTTAAGACTAATAGCCATCCTACAAGGTTTCTCATATAAATAGAGAATTCTGCTGAAGTTTCTGATCTAATAACCCACATGTTAAACATCTCTGCTTGACGTTTACTTAATGAACTCCTTTTCTTGATGTTGTAATAACAAAACAGACTCTGATTACTCTGAACTTGATCATCTTTTCTGGCCTTTGTTAACAAGTTTTCATAACACAGAGCATATAACTTAGTTGTTAATCTTAGTTGTTCTACTATACAAAGCAACTATCAGCATTTCTGCACCAAGGTGACATTTGCTATGATCAAGGTGACACAGGAAACTTAGGAACAGACTCAGAGTCACACTAGAGTTAACGTTCCATGCTTTCCTCTCACCCCTCCATCATTCTCAGTGTCTGCTAGCCTAACAGCAGTTCTTATCTTGCTGCACATTGCAATTCTGTGGGAACTGGTCTATATACCTCATTCAGTGAGCCTCAGTGTTATCATGTCAATGCCACAAAGTAGCTAACTTGCAGTTGAATTGTTGATGTATGCTCTTACCATTCAAACCGGAGCTTTCAAAAGCGCCCCCTGAGCAACCAGTTTAGCCAAGAGCTTTGCAGAAGACCTGGAAAAGACACTTCAGTATCCGCTGACAATTCTCACCATGTGGCTTATCCACAGAATGAGAAATAAAATGCTCCCTGTGCCAAAAGGCTATTGTGGGGTTAAAATGAGATGCTTTGTAAGCATTGTACCCACCATACAGCAAGCACTCAGGAGATAATACTCCTGTTCTCAGGCTGAAGAGGAAAAGAACACTACTGCATTTTTTTTAAGGTCGTTGTTAAAACTCAGGTAGGTAGCCTGGAGCTTGATCTCTCTCTTTAAGCATTCATCTAGTGCCACTGAAAGATTAATTTGATTAAAGCAAGGTGCCTTCTCTTTGTTTGATATACTCGTAAGTATCTCTCCAATTTTAACTTTAAAGGAATGAAGTGGGTTTTCTATTGGCTATAATGCCCACCAAGTGTAGTGTGAAAAACGGATGTTCAATTCTTATTTCTATCTTAAAAAACAACAACAAATGCTGTTGCCGTGTGCAGAGTACTAGAAACTTCCAACGGCAAAGGAAACCAGATCTCCTCTGAGATTTAGTGGTTACATATTGAAAGCAGTGATGGCAAGAATTTGGTAGAGAACAAGCCAGGTGCACTAGCAAGAAAGCGAGCCCAATACTGAGAAATCACTTGCAACACTTACTGTTCTAGGAGGATTCTTCTCCTCTTAAAGTTAGACTGAAGTTCAGAGTTTGCCATCCTATCTAACTAACCACGGAGACATTCAAGAACCATGAGGCGTGACTCAGAGTATTCTGCTGTGCCTAACAAAGGGATAGGATAACTGAAGACTCATTGAATCAGGGGTCAGGATGCACAGGAAAAGGGGAGCTACACCTATTCCTCACCGATGGAGAATGGGAATCCAAACTCTCCCTCTTTCCTCCCTCTCACCTCTTCCAAACAGCACCTCACTCGAAGAAGTGATCCCCTGCCTCAGTCTAGGCACACTGGGCCTAGGCACAATTGGTGCAGAGGTGTGTGTGGCTCCCCTCCCCTTTATACCTTGGTCGAGGGCACCAACCACTATCCTCAGCCCAGCCTGTGAGGCTCAGTCTGAGGGTCAGTCAGTGCCCACGGGTGAAGGGAAGTCGGTCACTGAACCTCAGACCTCAAGGTCGCCTTACCGGGTTCCTCCGCACTCGCCTGGTGCCTCCACTCACCGGAGCTCTTCCCACCTACAGGATGTGGAGAGGGATCCCCGCACCGGCCAGCCTAGAGCAGCGCCATCGCTGGGGTCACGCGGCAGCGTGGTCCTCCGGTGCAGTAGCAATGGCAAGTGTCCAGGCAGGGGTGCCCCGCCCTCGGGGAAGTCCCCCCTGCGCTCTCACCACCCCCGCGGCGAGCCGCAGAGGGAGGGCTTAAAACTAAGTGAGAAGGGCACCAAGGCGTGTGACCCCAGCTGTCAGCGCCCAGAGTGCTTAGTGTGGTTCTGAGAAAAGAGGGAACTCTTTGCCACAATATGACAAGGCTGACGCGCGAACCGTCCACTTACCAACCCATTAACTAGCATCTCATTTATTTAAAGGTGCCTTTAAGGACATATAAAACAGAAAGTGGACTTTAAACAAAACACACTAAATAAACTATTTCTTATTTGTGTTCACATTGAGAGTCCAACATGATTAACTAAACTTTTTCCTTCCTTCATTATCAGTAAATGAACATAACACAATTTCATAAGCACGTGCGTTGCTGCTGTCCCAGCCTCCCCCCTCAGCCCCCCACCCCCTTGTCACCAGCACTACTTAGACCCCAGCTTTTCTGCTTCCTAATTTGCCAGGCGTTAAAATTGAGAAAAGTGCACATGTAGAACACACAACTTGAAAAATATATGTACCACATGTAATTTACATTCTCTAGTAAGTTATTATGCAAGGACTACAAACAGCTTTTTTTTTGTTTGTTTGTTTTTTTTGTTTTTGTTTTTAGAGACAAGGTTTCTCTGCATAGCCCCTGGCTGTCCTGGAACTCACTCTGTAGACCAGGCTGGCCTCGAACTCAGAAATCCACCTGCCTCTGCCTCCCAAGTGCTGAGATTAAAGGCGTGCACCACCACCGCCCGGCTACAAACAGCTTTAAATTTTCAGATCAACACTCCTTTGTAACAAGATAGCTCAGAGCTGTGGAAATCCTTGGTATAACAAAGTTAGCCGAATTGTCTCAGTCAAAAGTAAATAATGTAAACCAGATGTAGTGACTCTCACTTGTAATCTTGGGCAGGAGGGCTTTAGTAAACTCTTGGCCTGCTTGAGCTATGGAGTTAGGATTAAGTCACTAATTATTTTTAGAGTAACAAATATTTCAAATTTGCTGATTTTTCTGTAATATAAGATTAAACATAATATACTACTATTTTCTGCAAAATATTAAAAAGCCCAAATTTATAGGTTTAGTGGTGACAGCTAAGTAATATATACACCAAGTAAGAATAAGCTAAATAAATAATGAATAAGTAAATACATAGTAGCTTCTGGTTAGTTGATATCTAGTTAATGATATCAGAGATTATATGATATTAAAATTATAGTGGCCAAATATGAATGATAACCTTGTGTGCTTTATGGGTTAGGTTATTTTTCAATAGCTTTATTTAGCTTATTAACTATTCACATATGCATATGTAATAAAAGCAGCTGAACATATATTAGAACTGGCTTTTAAAATCCCTTTTTATTTTCTGAAGGTATATAGAGTCTAAAATGGTGAAAGACCACTGGTTACCAACCTCCATCTACAGTACATTACATGACTACTATCACATGCTAACTGCTTTAAATATTCCTGAGACATTTTATTTACCTCAGAGTAAGGCATGAAAGTTTAAGGGGCAAGTTTAAATTTGATTGTGAAGCAAGAACTTCAACTATTGAGAATACAGCCTTCTTTGGTTTTTATGTTTCTCCAGAGGCAAATCAATAAGATGATCTTTCTACTATAACATAGAAGAATGTTTTCAGTCTATCTCTGTCAACTAATTTAGGGTTCAGCTTAACTAAGAACTTGTGCCAATAGCTATGCATAAGAGTGGCTCTCTCATGTTCTCACTTCCTAGGTTTTAAGTTCCTAGAGCACAGGGGTCCCGTGTGCTGTGTCTGCTCTCCTGCCTCTAGCAACTGGCATAACGGAAGGCAAAGGATGGGAAACTCACTACAATTTTACCCTGTTGAATTAGCTCTTTTCCAAAAGAGCTTGTTCTCTTGGAATTAAACAGTTTATAGGTATTTAGAATTTTCAAAACTTTCTTCTCAAGTCTGTGACCAGTTTCACCAGTGCAGAGCTTCTATGCTCCCTCCCTCCATTCTCCTCCCTTTGAAGAGCAAGACAGTGGAGGCGGCTCCTGTAAGGTATCAGGAGCCCAACATGTCAACCAAAATGTCAGCCTATGCCTGAGATATGGCCTTCTGCAAATGAGAAAGTCAGCTAAGGGCATAACCACAGTGACACTGACAGAGGCTTTTCTAGGAAACAGTTCAGTTTCCATTTCTGGCACGCTTTTATTCCTTCAAATGTCTACCTTGCTTCACTGTTGACACCCAGCATCTTGAATGTTCTTACTTGGGCATTCTAAGAGTAACTGGGACGTCCTCTGCTTAAAGTGCCCCTAGGTAAATATTAAGAGGTAGTTGTCAACATGGAAATTGCAAATATTAGATAGTGCTGCTACTAATTAAACGTGGCAAGAAGGTGTGGTGTTTGAGTAAGAATACCCCATAGGGAACTAACTTTCGAATGTATAAGCCTATGAGGGCCTTCTCATTGAAACCATCATAACTTGTGTCAACACAAGTTTAACATTTTAAATACAAAGAGACCCAGATCTAAAATTAACCACTCTTTTTGGTGTCTTGCTTTCAGCAAGTTTTATTTTTAACAGTACTCCCTAAATTATTGGTTTCACTTACCACTCCAGTATGTTAAATCAATGTAACTCTTTAATATACTTATGGTATCAAATGTTGAAAAGGATATATATGTATAATGTATAGTGTATAATGTATAATGTATATGTATATGATATATATGTATGTATACATACACATATATAGTCTAACATTATACATATATGAAAAATCTTACAGTCTAGTAAATCCCAGTGTTAAAATATAGTATAACTTCTTTTAAATTAATTTTTATATTATTGTTGTTTTTGAGACAGGATTTCCCTGTGTAGCCTTGGTTGTACTGGAAATAGTTCTGTAGATCAGATTGGCCTTGAACTCACAGAGATACTCCTGTTTCTTCCTCCTGAGTGTTAGGGTTAAATGTGTATACCATCACAGTCAGCTTATTTTATTTTTTAATGATTAATTTATTTCTATTTTACGTGCATTGTCATTTTGCCTGTTGGCCACTCTTCCAAGTTTTGCAGCTCCATTGTGTATGTTGTGTCATGGCTGCCCCCCTTGTCTTG
Source organism: Grammomys surdaster (assembly GCF_004785775.1). Lineage (NCBI taxonomy): Eukaryota > Metazoa > Chordata > Mammalia > Rodentia > Muridae > Grammomys > Grammomys surdaster. Next base: position 263,837 of record NW_021605171.1, on the reverse strand, counting down.
CAGGCAGCAGCATAGATCGCATATCAAAGATCTGTGGCTGGGTTGATGTCCCCTCCCACCACTGGAATACTTGCCTGGTTACAGAAGATTGCTGGGTCAGGCTCCATATCTTGCATTACTAGGAGTCCTTACTAGGGCCATCCTGGTAGAGTCTTTGTAGTTTCTACAGCCTACATTTCCACATAGCCTCTCAATTTCCCTCCAATTTCAGTCGTCTTTCCCCTTAATTTCTCCCCCTGTCCTTTCCCACTACTTGATCCTATTCTGACCTGCTGTCAGACCACCTGTAAAATCTATTCTATTTCTGCTTCCAAGGAGATCCACACATCCCACTTAGAGCTCTCCTTGTTACTTAGCTTCTCTGGGTCTGTGGATTGTAGCATGAGTGCCATTTACTTAAGAGCTAATATCCACTTATAAGTGAGTACATACCATGTTTGTCTTTCTGGATCTGGATTGTCTCACTCAAGATGATCTTTTCTAGTTCTGTTCATTTACCTGCAAATTTCATGATGTATTTGTTTTTAGTAGCTGAATAATATTCCATTGTATAAATATATCACATTTTCTTTATCCATTCTTCTTTTGAGGGATATCTAGGTGCTTTCCAGTTTCAGGTTATTATGAATAAAGCTGCTATGAAAACAACTGAGCATGTATCTTGGTTGTAGAATGGAACATTATTTGGGTATATGACCAAAAATGGTGTAGCTGGGTCTTGAGGTAGTTCAATTCCCAGTTTTCTGAGGAAATGTTGTATTGATTTCCATAGTGGTTTTATAAATTTACACCCTCACCAGCAATAAAGAAGTGTTCCTTTTGCTCCACATCCTCACCAGCATGAGTTGTCACTTGTGTTACTGATCTTAGCCATTCTGAAAGATGTAAGATGAAATCTCAAAGTAGTTTTGATTTACATTTCCCCGATAGGAACATTTTTAGGTGTTTCTTTGCCATTTGAGAATCCTCTGTTTAGATAGGTACCCCTTTTTTAAAAAATTGGATTATTTGATTTGCTGATATTTAGTTTCTTAACTTCTTTAGATATTTTGGATATTAGCCCTCTCTGGGCTGTGGACTGGGTGAAAAACTTTTCCCTTTCTATAGGCTGCCATTTTGTCCCATTGACAGTGTCTTTTATCTTACAGAAGCTTCTCACTTTCATGAAGTCCCATTTATTAATTGTTGATCTTAATGCCTGCTCTATCAGTGTTTTGTTCAAAAAGTTGTCTCCTGTGCCAACATATTCAAAGATATTCCCTACTTTCTCTATCAGGTTCACTGTATCTGGCTTTATGATGAGGACTTTGATCCATTTGGACTTGAGTTGTATGTGGGGTGATAAATATGGATATATTTGCATTTTTCTACAGGCAGACATCTAGTTAGAACAAGACCATTTATAGAAGGTGAATTATTTTTTTTGTTTCTTTTTTCCCCATTGTGCCTTTCTGGTTTCTTTTATTTAAAAACAAAACAAAACAAAACAAAACAGGTATCCTTAGGTGTGTAGATTTGTGTCTGGGGTTTTTTTTTATTAGATTTCATTGATCAATATATCTATTTTTAGGTTAATGTCTTGTGTTTTTTATTACTATATCTCTGTAGTACAGTTTTGAAATCAGGGATGATGGTACCTCTGGAAGTTCTTTTATTGTTCAGAATTGTTTTAGTTATGCTGTATTTTGTGTGTATGTGTATGTCTCCATATGAAGGTAAACATTATCCTTTTAATATCTGTATAGAGTTGCATTGGAATTTTGACTAGGATTATGTTGAATCTGTAGAATGCTTTTGGTAGAAAGGTCATTTTTACTATGTTGATCCTATCCATCCATGAGAGTTGAGAGATCTTCCATCTTCTGATATCTTATTCAATTTCCTTCTTCAAAAAACTTGAAGCTTCTATCATACAAGTCTTTGACTTGCTTAGAGTTACACCAAGATATTGTATATTATTTGTGACTATTGTGAAGGACGTTGTTTTCTGATTTCTCAGTCCATTTATGTATAGGAGTGCTACTGATATTTTCAGTTAATCTTTTATCCAGCCACTTTGCTAAAGGTGTTTATCAGCTGTAAGAGTTCCCTAGTATATTTTGGGGGGTTGCTTATGTATACTGTCATATTATTTGTAAATAGTGACATTTTGATTTTTTTTCTTTTCCAATTTGTATCTCCTAAGCTTCTTCAGTTGTCTTATTGCTCTAGCTAGAATTAAAATAATATATTGAATAGATATGGGAAAAGTGGGCAGCCTTGTTTTGTTCCTGATTTAATGGAATTGTTTTGTTTCCAATTAATTTGGAGTTGGCTATAGATTTGCTGTAAATTGCCATTATTATATTTTGGCATGTCCATTTTATTACTAATATCTCCAAGACTTTTATCATAAAAGGGTCGTTGTATTTTGTTGAAAGCTTTTATACATCTACTCATGTGACTTTTTTCTTTCAGTTATTTATTTGTTGGATTATATTCTCTGATTTTCATATGTTGACCCACACCTGCATTTCTGGGATGAAGCATACTTGATCATGGTGGATGATTTTTTTGATGTGCTCTTGAGTTTGGTTTATGAGTATTTTATTATTTTTGCATATATATTCCTAAAGAAAATTGGTCTGAAATTCTCTTTACTTGTTGGATATTTGTGTAGTTTGAGTTTCGAAGTAATTGTGGCTTCATAAAATGAATTTGGCAATATTTCTTCTGTTTCTATGTTATGGAATAATTTGAAGCATATTGGCATTATTAGGTCATTTTAGAAAGTCTGGTAGAACTCTTCACTAAAACCATCTAGCCTAGGGCTTTTTTGGTTGGGAGACTTTGATGATTGGTTTTGTTTCGCTAGGGGTTATAGTTCTATTTAAACTGTTTATCTGATTTTGATTTAAGTGGAATTTATCAAGAAAATTATCCATTTGTTTTAGATTTTCTAATATTGTGTAGTCCAGGTTTTAAAAGTATGACAATGTTTTTTTTATATATTTTTTTCTGTGTCTGTCATTATCTCTCTTCTTTATGTCTGATTTTGTTAATTTGAATTTGGCTATTTTCTGCCATCTACTCCTTTTGGGTTTGACTATTTCTTTTTGTTCTAGAGATTTCAGGTGTGGTGATAAGTTTCTGCTTTGAGATCTCTCCAGTTTTTTAAATGTAGGTACTTAGTGCTATGAACTTTCCTTTTAGCACTGCTTTCATTATGTCCCATACGTTTGGGTATGTTGTATATTTGTTTTCATTGAATTCCAGAAAGTCTTCCATTTCTTTATTTCCAGATTGACCCATCTTTCATTCAGTCAAAAGTTGTTCAGTTTCCATGAGTTTCTAGGCTTTCTGTTGTTGCTAAAATTCAACTTTAATCTGTAGTGGTCTGGTAGTATTTAAGGGACTATTTCAATTTTCGTGTGTCTATTGAGACTTGCTTTGTGACCAAGTATGTGGTCAGTTTGAAAGCAAGTTCCATGAGGTACAGAGAAGAAGGAATATTCTTTTGTGTTTGGATGAATGTTCCGTAGATATCTGTTTGGTCCATTGGCTTTATAATATCTGTTACTCCAGTATCTCTATTTAGTTTTTGGTTATATAAGCTATCTGTTTGTGAGAGAGGGATATTGAAGTCTCCTGCTAGTACCATATGAGGGTCAATGTGTGATTTAAGCTTTAGTAATCTTTCTTATTAAGAAATGGATGCCTTGCATTTGGGGCATAAATGTTAAAGATCATCTTGTTGGATTTTTTTCCTTTGATGAATATGAAATGTCCTTCTCCATGTCTGTTGATTAAATTTGAAGTCTGTTTTGATATATATTTGAATGTTTACACCAGCTTGTTTCTTAGGTCTCGGAAAATCTTTTTGCAATTCTTTACTCTGAGGTAATATGTATATTTGATGTTGAGATGTGTTTCTTGTATGCAGCAGAAGGACTTTTCTTGCTTGTCTTTTTATTGGGGGAATTGAGTCGTTAGATACTGAGAAAAATCAATGACCATAGGTTGTTAAGTCCTTGTATGTACTGGCTGATTTTTTGTGTCAACTTGATACAAGCTGGAGTTATCACAGGGAAAGGAGACTCAGTTGAGGAAATGCCTTTAGGAGATCCAGCTGTAAAGCATTTTCTCAATTAGTGATCAAGGGGAGAGGGCCCATTGTGGGTGGTGCCATCCCTGGGCTGGTAATCTTGGGTTCTATAAGAAAGCAACCTGAGCAAGATAGGGAAAGCAAGCCAGTAAGTAACATCCCTCCATGGCCTCTGCATCAGCTCCTGCTTCCAGACTTGCTTGAGTTTCAGTCCTGACTTCCTTTAGTGAAGACCAGCAATGCAGAAATGTAAGCTGAATAAACCTTTTTCTCCCTAACTTGCTTCTTGATCATGATATTTGTGCAGGAATAGAAACCCTGACTAAGGGATTGTATTGTTATTGTTGTTGTTGTTGGTTATGGCAGTGTGTGTTTCCTTTCTTTTTGTTTTGCTGATATGAGATTATCTATTTCCTGCATTTTCATGGGTGTAGTTAACCTCCTTGGGTTGGAGTTTTCCTTTTAGTACATCTTGTGGGGCTATATTTGTGGCTAGACATTATTTAAATTTGACTTTATCACGGAATATCTTGTTTTCTCCATCCACAGTGATTGAAAATTTTGCTGGACATAATCAATTGGGCTGGCATCTGTGGTCTTTTAGAATCTCCAGGTCCTTCTGGCTTTTAGAGTTTCTATTGAGAAGTTGAATGTAATTCTAAAAGATTTGGTTTTATATGTTACTTGGTCTTTTTCCCTTGTGGCTTTTAGTATTATTTCTTTGTTCTGTATGTTTAGTTACCTGTTATTACCTGTATAATTATTATGTGTGACGGGACTTTCTTTTCTGGTCCCTTCTATTTGGTGATCTATAAACTTTTTGGACCTTTATAGACATCTTCATTAGGTTAGGAAATTTTTCTTCTATGATTTTGTTGAAAATATTTTATGGGTCTTTGAGCTGGGAGTCCTCTCTTTCTTCTGTTTCTGTTATTACTAGTTTGGTCTTTTCATATTGTCTCAGATTTCCTGGATACTTTGTGTAAGGAATTTTTTAGATTTAATATTTCCTTTGACTATTGTACCTTCAGTGTCTGAGATTTTCTTTTTCATCTCTTGTATTTTGTTGGTGAAGATTGTCTGTAGTTTTTATTTGATTACCTAGATTTATTTGTTGCCAGAATTCCCTCACTTTTGTTTTCTTTATTGTTCCCATTTCCATTTTCAGGTGTTGAACAGTTTTGTTCATTTCCTTCTACTGTTTGTTTGTTTGTTTGTTTTTTGGCTTTATTTGAAAAGGATTTATTAATTTCCTCAATTTTTGTTTGTTTTTTCCTTGATTTCTTTAAGGGGTTTATTTGTTTCCTCTTTAAAGACCTCTAACAACTTCATTAAGTTGGTTTTAAGGTCTTTTTCTTGTGCTTTAGCTATGTTGGATATTCAGGGTTTGCTGTAGAAGGATAGTTATGATCTGGTGTTGACTTATTGCCTTGACTCTTGTTGATTGTGTTCTTATGCTGGCATCTAGGCATCTGGGTTTGGGGTGATTATAGGTATAGGTGCCAATTTCTGAGATTATCTTTTTTTGGATGTTTATTTTGTTTCTTGGTTTCTGTTTCCTCTCTGGAGTTCTGTCTGCTGTGGCTTGTGGTTGAGCAGGGATTGTCCACCGGAGTATCGAGCTGGAATTCTGGGGGTTGGTAGAGCAGGAGGTTCCTCTCCAGGGTTGGAACTGGGATGGGGAGAATGAGGGGGCAGGGTGGAGATAGGATGGAGGGCCACTGAGAGAGTGAGGGAGGACTGTGAGTTGTGCCTTCCCTGGGTTTTGGGGTGGTTATCAGTCCTCTCTGGAAGCCAGTGGAGCCTCTTGTCAGAAGTTCTTGTCAGAAGTTTGGTTTTTTTTTGTTTTTTGTTTTTGTTTTTTAAGTATCTGTGGGGTGGTGGTAGTGGTGCATGACTTTAAGATCTCAGCACTTGGGACACAGTGGCCCATGGATCTCTACGAGTTTGATTCTGGCTTGGTCTAAAGATCTAGTTTCAGGATAGCCGGATCTAGTTTCAGGATAGCTAAGGCTACACAAAGAAAACTTGTACCAAGCAAAGCAAAGTCAAATTATTTAGTATTATATTAATTTGTACAGGGGTGGGGGATGGGTTTGATGTCCCAGTGTTAATGTGAACATCTGCTAGTTTTCCTCTTACACTTTTATGTGAGTTCTTGGAACTAAACTCAGGTCATCTGATTTGCATCAAGTAGCAAGCTCTTTTACCTGGTAACCCGTGTCACCACCCCAAGTTATAACTTTTCACAAGAGAATAGGCCTACCTATGACATTTAACAACCATAACCATTGTCTATGGATAAAAAAACAATATAGAAAATTTGTGAAGAGAGAGAAGCAACGAATGTTCAAGAGGTTTTTATGTTTCTAAAGGCCTCACTGAATGAAAACAGAGGTTTAAGAGTAAACTGAGATTAAGACCAGTTTCAACACTGATGGCACAAAGTCCTATACAATAGAAACTTTGTTTACATGTTGGCTTGGCTTTGCTATTCTCAGCAGTTAAGTCTAGACATATGAATTACAGGATTTGTGCTACCTCACCCCACCCCCCCATAAAGGCTGTTTACAGTTTTCAGGAGAAAACATGTTGGTGACATAAAACACTAAGAAGTTCCTTTGAAAAGGAGAGAGAACTGGTCATATAATTTTTTTTTTAACAATCATTCCCATGTTCTATATGTGTTGGTATTGACTGTAAACTTTCTAGGGCTGATGGTCAAACCTAGAGCCAAGTGCATACTAGGCATGTGTTCTACTACTGAGCTACATTCCCTGATTGAGGTTTTTTCCCCCTCCTTCTTTCCTCTTCTCTCTTTCCTTTTCTCTCATCTTCCTTCCTTGTCCCTCTCTGTCTCTTTCCTTCCCCTCTTATTACCTCTTTTTCCATCCCCTTCTTGTCCTTTCTTGTCTCCTCAGTTTTCTCCACCTTCTCTTACCCCCCACACTCCACCTTTCCTCTCTCAGTTTTTTTTATATCCTGTTTTTCTTTTCTCAGTGTACTTCTGGCTTCTCTATTAAAAAAAATCAGGTATTCATATATGTGTAGATTTATATCTGAGTCTTCTATTTAATTCCATTAACCATTGTGTCTGGTTTTATGCCAATACCATGTAGATTTTATTACTCTAGCTCTGTAAAACAACTTGAAATTGGGGTTGGTAATACATTCTTCAATTCTGTTATAATTCAGAATTGTTTCAGTTATCCTGTTTGTATGTTTCCATATGAAGCTGAAAATTGTTGTTTTTTAATACCTGTGAAGAATTGTATTGAAACTTTAATGAACATTGCATTGAATCTGTAAATTGCTTTTGGTAAGATGGTTGTTTTATTATTTTAATACTACTGATCCATGAGCATGGGAAATATTTCCATCTTTTAATATGTTCTTTAATTTTCTTCAATGTCTTAAAGTTTTATTATATAATTATTTCATTTGCTTCGTTAGAATTACCTTAAGATCGATCTCTCTCTCTCTCTCTCTCTCTCTCTCTCTCTCTCTCTGATTTTGTCTGTCTGTCTGTCTGTCTGTCTCTGACTCTACCCCCCCCATCTGTCTCTGTGTTCTCTCTCCCTCCCTCTCTGTGGGTATTACAAAAGGTATTGTTTCTCTAATGGCTTTCTCGGTCTCTCAGTCTGTCATTTGTATATATGATTCTTGTTTGTTAATATTAAAATATCCAGTTACTTTGTTGAAAGTGTTTATCGACTGTAGACGTTTCCTGGTGGAGTGTTTAATCTTTCTTTCTTTCTTTCTTTCTTTCTTTCTTTCTTTCTTTCTTTCTTTCTTTCTTCTCCTTCTCCTTCTCCTTCTCCTTCTCCTCCTCCTCCTCCTCCTCCTCCTCCTCCTTCTCCTTTACTTCTTCTTCCCCCTCTCATATCATTTGCAAATAAAGATACTTTGACTTATTTCCTTCCTATTTATATCCCCTTGATCTTCAGTTGCTTATTGGTCTAGCTAAGACTTCAAGTACTGTATTGAATAAATATGTAGAGTATGGACAACCTTGTTTTATTCCTGATTTTAATGGAAATGCTTTGAGTTTCTCTCCATCTAGGTTGATGCTGACTGTAGGCTTGCTGTAAATTTCCATGATTATGTTGAAATATGTCCCTTGTACTCCTAATCTCTCCAGAATTTATCATGAAGGGGTGTTGTATTTTTTCAATGATCTTTTCTTTATGTAATAAGATGACTATATAATTTTTGTCTTTCAATTTGTTTGTAGAGTAGATTACACTCATGCCTTCATATGTGTCGAATCATCCCCGACTGCATCTTTGGAATGAAGCCTACTTAATCATGATAAATGATCTTTTTGTTTGTTTGTTTGTTTTTTGAGACAGGGTTTCTTTGTGCATCCCTGGCTGTCCTAGAACTTGCTCTCTAGACCAGGCTATCCTGGAACTAGAGATCCACCTGCCTCTGCCTCCCCAATGTTGGGATTAAAGGCATGTATAACCTTCACCCAGCTGGTGAATGATTTTTTTGATGTATTTGTGGATTCAGTTTAAAACTAGTTTATTGATAATTTTTGGATCTATGTTCATAGGGGAAATTGATCTGTAATCCTCTTTCTTTGTTAAATATGTGGTTTGGGTATCATGGTGTCTGTATCCTCATAAAAAGAATCCTGCAATGTTCTTTCTGTTTCTATTTTGTAGAATAATTTGAGAATTATTGGCATTAATTCTTCTTTGAAGGTCTGGTAGAGTTTGCTAGTGAATCGTCTGATACTGGTCTTGTATTTTGTTTGGTTGTTTTTGTTTCTTGTTTTTCTTGCTTTTAAGACAGTTAATTATTGCTTTATTTCACTAGGGATTGTAGGTGCTTATCTGATCTGATCTTGATTTAGCTTTGGTAGGTGGTATTTATCAAGACTTTTTTCCCCCTTTTTTCTTTCTTTCTTTTTCTAGTTTCCAATTTGGTGGAGTACAGACTTATAAAGTATATCCTTATAATTCTCTGTATTTCCTTGATATCTATTTTTTATGTTACCCTATTCTTTTTTAATTTGGTTATTTTCTCTATGTTGTTTAGTTAATTTTGCTAAGGACCTGTCAATTTTGTTGATTTTCTTTTATTTTTTTATTTTAATTTTTTTGTGAAGGTATTTATTTATTTATTTAAATATTAATCAAAGGGTTTATAAGTTTGGTAATGCTCAATAACACGATGCCCATACAATCAGAAGTGTAACCCAATACCCAACCTAGATATACCAACTATCTTTGACTGGCAGAGACACGCAAACATCTGCCTCCATGTTCCCCTCCCCCCCATCTCTCTCTCACCTCCTAGCTCCTCCTCCTCTCTTTACTCCTCCTTTTCTTCTCCTTATTCCTCCCACCATAGCTCCTCCTACATATCAACCTTCCTGTTAAGATAAAACTTTTCTCTCAAAATACAATTAGAACATAACTATACCAATTTGTGTCAGTAAGGTACAAGATAGACCTAATATCCAGTCCATCATTTTGTTGACTAACCAGAACCTCTGTCATCTCTCCTAACTAAAAGACTTAGTTCTGAACCTGGCTTTTTTCTTGGCTTTAGAATGAATGCCAACTGAAAACCATCCTCTCAAGTCTTTTCTCTCAAAGTAAATAGCCAGAATTGGCTATGAGACTATAAGTCTTCAAACCTGTCAGAAATCCAGACTGACTGAATTAACTAAAATTATGGGAAGCACAAAGCATACCTTCTAAAACTTAGCCAATTTATAGAGACCACTGAACACCTGGACAGTCCCTATACTACAAAACATTGGAGCATCTGATCTTCAGCCTTCTGGCCAAGGATCATCTGACAGACCTAGTGATGCAGAATTGTTAAGGGCTGATTACTCTGTCTTGGCAGATATAATCAGTCGCCTATTCTGCAAGTGTGTCCTTTTCAGGACAGTAATTTGTCTGTAAATGAAAAGAGGCAATTCTTGCCTAGTGGCTGTCTCACCACAACTAGAGTAACCCCAAAGATGCTCAGTTTCTTCTTAGAATCCAAGACAGGAAGCTGTCAGGAGCAGACAGGTCTCTAATCAAAATGAACCTTAATGCAGAAATGTTTGTAACGTAATTCTGTGGACTTCTGATGTTTTGAAAACCAGCTATCCATGTAAGGCAATCTGGACTGTTGTCTGTTAACTCCTCTCAGCTCTTTCTAAATAAAATATAGAAAACACCCTAACAATAAACTCAGAGCCATGGATTTGCTATAGGCCCTTAACTCACAGGCTAACCATCTGAAATCAGTTTAAAAAGTTAAAGAAGGACTGGGTCTAAGCCTTGTATTCCTAAATGTGTTATATAGGCACAATGCCTATGAGAGTAGCAATATTAATCTCACTTCTATATCAATAAGAAACTTGTACCAATGAAAACCTTAAATTTGAAATCAAAGTAAATTTTGTACCATTTAAGAAATTATAACTTCAGCTCAATAACAATTATACAGATTTCTACCAATACGTTATGGCTATGCAATAAACCCTAGCTGTTCCTCCCTGTTCCAACAAAACCACTACTTTTCCCTAGAAAGACAGCCCAATCTTAACCACCTCAGTCCCCAAGCCCAGGGAATAGGGGTGCCGACTTTTCATTAACTTCTTCAAGCTGATTACGGGCGTTGAGATACTAGAAGAGGGGCAGGGGGAAGAGTAAATTGATAAGCCTCTGATGTCTGTGTCTTCACTGCGTTCAGCTGAGATTCCAGTACATCAGAGGTTCAAGCAGGTCTGCACAGCTTGCTTGATGAATAGATACACCAAGGCTGTGTATTCTGCAATATGCAATTCTCAAAACAAATTTTGGTATCAAGATATTTTTTGTTTGAATTCTGGAATCTAGTCTTCTGGTGGCCTGTCTCTATCATATCTAATCCACATAATTCTGGGAGTTTTTCTATGAGGGTGTGCTCCCACCGTCCTCCCATTCCCACCTCCCTGCTCTCAAATTCCCCAACACTAGGGAATACATCTATTGGGTAACAAGGCCCTCCACTTCTAATGAAGCCTGACAAGGCCACCCTCAACTACCTGTACAGGTGGAGCCATGAGTCCCTCCCTTTGTGTTCTCAGGCTGGAGGTTTTAGAATGGCTACTCCAGCTTGTTTCTTAGGACTATTTGCTTGAAAATTTGTTTTCCAGCCTTTTACTCTCAGGCAATGTCTGTCTTTGTCACTGAGGTGGGTTTCCTATATGCAGCAAAATGCTGGATCCTGTCTATGTATCCAGTCATTAGCCTATGTCTTTTTATTGAGGAATTGAGTCCATTGATGTTAAGAGATATTAAGGAAAAGTGATTGTTGCTTCCTGTTATTTTTGTCATTAGAGGTGGAATTATCTTTGAGTAACTATCTTCCTTTGGATTTGTTGGAAGAGGATTAGTTTTTGCTCTGTCTAGGGTATAATTTCCCTCCTTGTGTTGGAGCTTTCCCGCTAATATCCTTTGTAATGCCAGGTTTGTGGAAAGATACTGTGTAAATTTGGTTTTGTCATTGAGTATCTTGGTTTCTCCATCTATGGTAATTGAGAGTTTTGCTGGGTATAGTAGCCTGGGCTGGCATTTATGTTCTCTTAGGGTCTGTATGATGTCACTCCAGGATCTTCTGGCTTTTATAGTCTCTGGTGAGAATTCTCGTGTAATTCTTATAGGTCTGCCTTTATATGTTACTTGGCCTTTTTCCCTTACTGATTTTAGTATTTTTTCTTTGTTTTGTGCATTTGGTGTTTTGATTATTATGTGGCGGGAGTTATTTCTTTTCTGGTCTAGTCTATTATGGATTCTGTAGGCTTCTTGTATGTTTATGGACTTCTCATTCTTTAGGTTAGGGAAGTTTTCTTCCATAATTTTGTTGAAGATATTTATTGACCCTTTAAGTTGGGAATCTTCACTCTCATCTATAGCAATTATTCTTAGGTTTGGTCTTCTCATTGTGTCCTGGGTTTCCTGGATGTTTTATGTTAAGAACTTTTTGCATTTTGTGTTTTCTTTGACAGTTGTGTCAATATTTTCTTTGGTATCTTCTGCACATGAGATTCTCTCTTCTATCTGTTGTATTCTGTTGGTGATACTTGCATCTATGACTCCTGATTTTTTTTCCTAGGATTTCTATCTCCAGGTAGTCTCTCTTTGTGATTTCTTTATTGTTTCTACTTCTGTTTTTTAGATCCTGGATGGATTTGTTCAATTCCTTCATCTGTTTGGTTGTGTTCTCTCGTAATTCCTTAAGGGATTTTTGTGTTTCCTCTTTAAGGGCTTTTACCTCTTTACCTGTGTTCTCCTGAAATTCTTTAAGAGTGTTATTTATGTCCTTCTTAAAGTCCTCTATCATCATCATTAGAAGTGATTTTAAATCTGAATCTTACTTTCCTGGTGATATGGGGAATTCAGGACTTTCTAGTGTGGGAGGACTAGGTTCTAATGATGCCAAGTACCCTGGGTTGCTGATGCTTTTGTTCCTGCACTTGGCTTTTGCCATCTGGATCACCTTAGTGCTACTGGCCCTGTCTCTTATTGGAGCCTGTCTTTCCTATCATCTTGGTTGTTTCAGAACTGTGTGAGGTGGGTATTACTACTGAGGTTAGAGCTGGGGCCTAAGATCTGCTCAGTGCTCAGGCCCAGACCAGAAGGAACCAGTGCTCTGGGCCAGGAGTGAATTCCTGGGTCCTAGTGGGTCCCAGTTACTCCCTGTTTGGGGTGGGGGGTTGCTGTCTCCTTATCTAAGATGCTGCCAAGGTTAGAGTTCCTGGGAGGCCCATTTCCTCTGGGTTTTGTGAGATTGGTTGTAGAGCAGCCTCCTGGGATCTGCTGAGTGCTCGGGGCCCAGACTGGAAGCTTTGTTGATTTTCTAAAAGAATCAATTCTTTATATTGTTCTTTTTGTTTCTGTTTATCTATTTCAGCCCTCAGTTTGATTGTTTCTCACTATTTACTACTCCTAGGTGTGATTACTGCTTTTTGTTCTAGAGATTTTAATTTACAAATATATGATCTCCATTGTAAAAAAATGTAGGTACTTAGTGCTATAAACTTTCTTCTTAGCAAATCTTTTTTATGTCCCACAGCTTTGGGTATGGTATGTACTTATTTTCATTGAATTCTAGAAAATCTTTAATTTCTTTGTTTATTTATGTTTTGATCCATTTTTCACTTAATAGGTAGTTGTTCCGTTTCCATGAGTATGTAAGCTTTCTGTTGTTGTTGATACCTAGCCTTAATCCATGGTGGTCTGATAGGATGCACAGAGTTATTTCAAGTTTCTTATATTTGTTGTGACTTGCTTTGTGTTTCATTTTGTGGTCAATTTGAGGGAAGTTTCATGAGGTACAGAGAAAAAGATATATTCTTTTTGTGTTTGGGTGAAATGTTCTGTAAATATTTGGATGGTCTATTTGGTTTATGATATTAGTTCCAGGATTTCGTTGTTTAGTTTCTGTATGAATGACCTGTCTGTTGGTGAAAGTATACTGAAGTTACCCATTGTCACTGTAAGAGGATCAATATGTGACTTAAGCTGAGTAGTGTTTCTTTTATGAAGATGGGTGTCTTTGTGTTTGGTGCATATTTTTTAGATTTACAATATTCTCTTGGAGGATTTTTCCTTCTATTATCTTTTCCTTCTCTATCTTTTCAAATTAGTCTTGTTTTGAAGTTTATTCTGTCATATATTAAAATGGCTATTCCAGCTTGCTTCCTGAGTCTATCTGCTTGGAATACCCTTTTTTGTCCTTTTATCCTGAGATGATATCTATCCTTGATATTAAGGTGTGCATCTTAGATGTAACAGAAAGATGGATCCGGATCCAATCTGTTAGTTTATGTCTTTTTCTTCTTCTCTCTCTTTTTTATTATTCTTTTTCTATCTTTTTTATTAAATATTTTATTTACATTTCAGATGTTATCCCCTTACCTCATTCCCCACCCCCACCCTTGCCAAAGAGCCACCTATTCCATCCCCCCTCCTCCTGCTTCTATGAGGATGTGCCCCCCACTAACCCCCCTCCCACCTCCCCACCCTTGAATTCCCCCACACTTGGCATTCAGCCTTCATGGGACCAAGAATCTCTCCCACCTGTGCCATACTACCCTACATATACAGCTGGAGCCATGAGTTCCTCCCTATGTGCTCCCAGGCAGTTGATTTAGACCCTGGGAGCTGTGGTTGGTTGGTATTGTTGCTCTCCTCATGGGGCCACAAACCCTTTCAGCTCCAACAGTCTTCACTCTAACTCCCCCATTGGGAACCCCATGATCAGTTCAATGTCTAGTTGTGAGCATCTGCCTCTGAATATGTCGGACTCTGGCAGACCTATGAGGAGACAGCTATATCAGGCTCCTGTCAGCATGCACTTCCTGTCAACCACATCAGCGTCTACCTTTGGTGACTGCACATTGGATGGATACTCAGGTGGAATGGTCTCCACATGGCCCCTCCTTCAGTTTCTGTCTCACACTTTGTCTCTGTATTTTCACCCACACTTGGTCTTCCTTCTTCATGAGTTTCCTGTGGTCTGTGAGTTGAATCTTGAGTATTGCAAGCTTCTGGGCTAATATCCAATTATCAGTGAGTGAATACCATGTATGTTCCTTTGTGATTGGGTTACCTCACTCAGGATGATATTTTCTAGTTTCATCCATTTACCTATGAATTTCTCAAATTCATTGTTTTTAATAGCTGAGTAATACTCCATTGTGTAAATGTACCACATTTTTTGTATCCATTCCTCTGTTGAAGGACATCTGGGTTCTTTCCAGCTTCTGACTATTATAAATAAGGCTGCTATGAACATAGTGGAGCATATGTCCTTGTTATATGTTGGAGCATCTTCTGAGTATATGCCCAGGAGTGGTATAGCTGAGTCCTGAGGCCCTTCAGTTACAGATGTGGCCACTAGGGCTCTGGAGTAGAATGTTTTCTAGTTTGTGTGGTTTACAGGGAGGAATGAAAATAGTCTAGAAGAGGGGGTAGAGAGGGTCCACAGAAAGGGGACAATTTGAGTCTATCAAGAGGTTTGGTGAAGCTCCAGGGAATGGTGGCAGAGAGGGAGGAGAGGCCCCTGAAAGTCATCTGCTACAGGCTGGGGATGACGCCCAGGGAATTAGTAATGGAGGACAGGAAGGAGAGTGCAGGTAGCCTACCTGATTGCCAGGCTAGTGTGTTCAGTAGATTTCCAGGTAGAGAGTGTCTCCAGGTCTCAGTTGTTGGGGGGCACAGAAGTGCTTGTACTTATAGAGAAGCACTAAGAGACCCAGGAATGTTGTCTCCTCAATGGAGGAGATAAAGTCAAATACCTGGATTGCATTCAGAAAGCTGAAAGTGTATTTTATTAATAACCTAGTGACCTTCTTGCTATTTGTGAAGGTAGCCCTTACCTACATTTTGCTATAGAGGCAGACTTCATCCAAATTTCCCAGAAAAATTATCCCAAACTCTTTCTTCCCTAGACCATTAACCCATTCTTAGGGAAGATGTCACATGTACTGACCTCTATACTATTGTCAGAGACCACATTTGATTTTAGGCCTTTTGGCT
This sequence comes from Grammomys surdaster, assembly GCF_004785775.1. Classification (NCBI taxonomy): domain Eukaryota; kingdom Metazoa; phylum Chordata; class Mammalia; order Rodentia; family Muridae; genus Grammomys; species Grammomys surdaster. The sequence goes on along the minus strand of NW_021605171.1, from coordinate 248,216 downwards.
ATAGAACCGACCTTCATAGTCACATGTACTTTGTAAAAGAGTGTCTATATAGTCACACATTAAGGTTTATTGTGTACCTGGAAATTGAACTGATTGTTGCCTGGAAATCTTTTCCCAAATTATACTGTATTTTAAATCTGCTGGCAGTGTACTATCTGGCAGTAGACTCTCTTAAATCTGATCCATGTTGATGAAGTCAATCTGTACCAGGTTTTCATTCTTATCTTTTCACAGATCACTGCCTATATTGACATCTACAGGGACTCCCACACATGGTGCTGATTCAAAGGGATGGTGTGAGGGAGGAGGATTGGGTATACCAAGAGGGATTACCTTTTCTTTTCTTTTTTTTTAAGAGACACAGACATTCACAGGGAATCTTGTGAAAATGCAGGGAGTGTATAGCCATCTGTATGTTGAAGAGATAGCAGAGCTAGTGCTCAGACATCTTGATGTCTGACTTCCAGTCTCCAGAACTGAGAGGGAGGGGGATAAATTTCTGCTGTTTCAGCCACCCATTTGTGGCAAGACTTGTGTGACAAGCCTAGCACTGAACTCCTAGGGTTTCCTGAAGGGAACATGAAAAGTACATAAGTACATGAAAAGGTACTCATTAGTCATCGGAAAAATGTAAATTAAAACCACAACCAGCTACTACTCCCCACCTACCAGAGTGGCTATAATTAAAACATTTGACGGTGCAAAAATAATTTAGTTGCTACTATAGTTATTGCTACAGTTAATAGATATGTATAATATGTTGTCCTTGGCACTGTATCAAAGAAATGCACCACAGAGGTAAAGAAAACAAAGGATTCTCTCCTTTCCTTGAACTTAGAATGCAGAAGAAAGGTAGAGGATTAGATCAGTAAAAAGAAATACTCTGAGCTAAGCATGGTAATAGTGAAGGTGGCTTTGGAAACTCACAACAATATGATCTAGCACAGATTAGAGGCCATATCAGTGATAGTCAAGAAGGGAGAACTTGTCAGGCCTTTTCTGATGGAACAGGACCAAGATACATGACAACACAAATAAGTGAGTAACTGGTGTTACTGAAAAGATGCTGTTCAAATAACTGATTGAGATTACTGAAAGGTGAGGCTGACTACATTTGGAAAGACAGAAGAATCTCCAGGGTACTCTTCTTGCTACTCTTCAGAGTGATCCAGTTCTGGATCCAACAAGCTTAGTAACACAGAGGGCTTCAGTTTAGGTTGGCATCACATGACAGTTTCCAAGAACCTCTGCTGACTGTAAAGGGCAATGAAGCTACTTTTGAAGTGGTATCGATGACTGCAGACTCACGGTAGAGAAAGGTTGATATAGAAGGCCTTTGTGATGACCTCTACCTTTATCTCCCACTCCCCCAAAAATAATAACCTAGACAGGAAGCCATTGAAGAGAACTGTTAAAAATTGTGATAAGGATGCTGAAGTATAGTTGATGGCTTCTAGAGAGGGTACAGTTGGTGGAGGACTCAGTTTTCTTTAAGGGGCTGGCTACTAGGAGTTTGACCATTCTTCAGTGATCATATGGGCAACACAAATGGCTTCTTCTTCCTTCTTCTTCTTCTTCTTCTTCTTC
>NW_021605171.1:245784-246529 GCF_004785775.1 Grammomys surdaster | reverse complement strand
CCTCCTCCTCCTCCTCCTCTTCCTCCTTCTTCTTTCTCTTCCTCTTCCTCTTCTTCTTCCTCCTCCTCTTCTTCCTCTTCCTTTTCTTCTTCTTGGTGGTCACAAAGGTGGGGGTGGTTCTGGAAGGACTAGGAAGTGAATGTGATTCAAGTACATTATATGAAATTCCAAAATAATCAATAAAAATGTTGAAAAAAATCTTATGCTAATTTTAATGCTCTGCTACCACTATCCTGAAACTGTAAATAATTTTTTCATAGTCTCACATTCTCGTGATGCATATATTATATAGCAGGTGCAGTCTGTTGCTAAGAATATTTATAATCCTTAGCAATTTAATGTGTTTCTTAAGGAATCTTACCTGGATACTCTGTAAGTTGCTCAATACCCTGAACAAAGAGGTTTATTTTCATAATAGAATGATAAGCCACAGTTCAAAAAAAGACCAAGGAGGTTATATAAAAGAACAAACATGATGTAGAGGGATAGTCAGAAAACTGAACCTGAAACCAGGGTTTTGGAGTTAGCCAAGCATTAGCACTATATTTTTGAAGTAATTCAAATTGTCAGGATAAATGTGAAGACTATATAAAGAATTTCCATGTTTTTCTAGATTACCTGGTTTTTAAAATGTTGTTTTCCTTCTCTTCTCTTCTCTTCTCTTCTCTTCTCTTCTCTTCTCTTCTCTTCTCTTCTCTTCTCTTCTCTTCTCTTCTCTTCTCTTCTCCTCTCCTCTCCTCTCCTC
>NW_021605171.1:217737-245384 GCF_004785775.1 Grammomys surdaster | reverse complement strand
TCTTTCTTTCTTTCTTTCTTTCTTTCTTTCTTTCTTTTTTTTCTTCTGTTCCATTTGCTTTATCCTGTGCACCAGCATTCCTGAAAAGGAGGTCTGTCTACAAAGATTTGTTAAAACTTCAGTGACTACCGAGAGTTTGGACTATTGCAGGCTTCAGAGCCTAATTACAATTTCTCTATCTTTAGCTCCCAAAGAATCATTCCCTGCCCACATTTGTGTCAGACCTAATATCCTGATAAATGAATAAAAACCCTTGGAATCCATTTGCTTAAAAAAGGCCTTATCTTCTACCAATAGACGGGCTAAGAATGGCATCAGATAGCATCTAAGGCCAGTAGTTGAGTTGCTCCCAGTTTTGCAGAAATTGCTTGTCAGATGTTTCTACCAATGTCCTTTAAAAAATACCATTCTTTCTTCTGTTACCATAAAACTCCAGGAAACTGCTTCCATGTTGGAGCACTGTATCCCAGACCATGATTATTCAAGTTTTGGTTCTAAAATAAACTTTCTCTTATTCCTTTTGAGTTAAGAGCTTTATTTTTGTGCTGATTCCTTATTACTCTCGCTCTTTCCTTTTTTCCTCCCAAACTCTCCAAGAAAGGCTGCTTGCAGACATTCTGGCCCATTAGCTGTAAACTCTGTATGTGTTTTAATGTAAATAAAGATATGCCTTTAAATGCTCACAATATAGCACTAAATGCAAGAACTTTACATTGTTCCACACTTCATTGTATAATCTAAGGCATCAAAATTTTAGTGACTGTCCCAAAAGTACTTGACAGAAAAATCTATCATGCTTTCTTATGCACAGGGTTTGGTCCAGGTTATTGTGCTATGCTTAGTGGTAAACTTTATTTTTTTTAATGATTTATTATTGTCTGGATCTGGATGGTATGTCTTTAGCACAGTATGGACAACTTTAGCACAGTAAGACATTGTCTTAAAAACTATGTATTGATTTTTATAAATATGAGTGTTTTGTCTATCTATGAGTGTTTGTCTAGCACGTGCCTGTGTGCGTGCGCATGCGTACGTGCACACACACACATATACACACACACACACCAGCTGATGTTCATGTTGTCTTTATATAACTTTCATATTTCTTGTGAATTATTCTGTATTCTTACTATTAAGAAGATGGATCCATATTTGCATTCCTACTTAAACAATTTAAACAGCAGCCCTTGGAAACCATCAAGGAACCTACAATGGAATAAAGGACATGATTTCAAAATCCATATTTATCTATTACCACACAATACTTAGGCAATATTTAGTTTCCTTAGCCATAAAATAATGATGATAACCCATATCCCAGCAGTTATTAGAAAGATTAATTAAACAACAGAGGTGAAGAATCTGGTGTGAATGAACCTATACACTGAGATTTAGTTTCTGTCAAGCTTATGGTAATGATGCCTGCTACTTCATTAAAGCTATTTAGAGCAGGGGTGGGGTGTAAGAACTGACACTTAGGTCATCGCTTTCTCACTTTGTAGGAAGAGTTATCCGGTTTCTGTGCAAATACAATGCTTTCTCTTTTATGTGCCACACCACATCAAACTCAGTACCATGCAAAAGATTTTTGCTTATGTAGTCATAGGAAAGAAAACTTGCATCAGTTGACTGGAATATTTTGTTTAACAATACTTTATTCACATTCTGAAACTTAGCTGTGTGCTTTAAGAGGGGGGAGGTCCTCTTACTTGATGCTTAATATCTTTATCTAGGAGGGTCATGATTAGAACTATTTATAGCCATAAAAACAACAGAGCTTTTAGTCCATTTTAGAATTCCAAATAGGATGTATGGTGAGCGAGTTGCTAACAATGGCTAGTGCCTGCTCATGAGCCTTTAAGACACAGTGTTCTCATTGGTTTGCAGTGTAATTCCACTTGTTCTATTATCTGCAATTGCAGAGATGCCAATGGAGGAGGATTTGTGAGGGTGGCTTCATGTGTAATCCCCAGCATACTGTGCTGGAGATGTCAAATGTTTCCTTAGGCTGTGGTCCCTGTAAAAGTGCAGGCACATTAAAGTAGAAGGTAAAACAAGCACTGAGAATTACTGTTAACCATTGTTAACACAAAATCCCATACATACTGGAAGATGAACACAAAATCTTTCTTTAACACCCCTGCCACCCCTGGAAATGGTATTAGTTGAGAATCTCACTTGTAAATAACAGAAGCTTGGTTCTAAATAGCAAAAGAAAATGGACTGTATGAAGAAAGGATGAATCACCAGTTACAAGTATGAGTGAACTGTCAAAAAATATTTATAGTTGCTCTCTAATCCCAGCTCTAGAGAAGCAGAGGTAGGAGGGTTTGTGTGAGCTCAAGGGTAGCCTGGTCTACACAGCAAGTTTCAGGCTAGCCATGGATACAGAGTGAGACATTGTCTTAAAAATTATGTATTGATTTTTATGAGTATGAATGTTTTGTCTACCTGTATGTCTACGAACTGTGTGTATGTGAAGTATACACAAAGGCTGAAGAAGGTGTCAGATCCCTTGGGGTTGGAATTACAAATAGTTGTAAGCTGTCATGTGGATGTTGAGAATCAAATCCCTGTCTACTGGAAGAACATCAAGTGCTCCTAACTGCTGAGCCATCTCTACAGTCTTGTAATTGAACTTTTTTGTTTGAAGTGATAGAAATAATATGCCTTCCCAGTGAGGATTGCTCCACACACTTAGAGATGAAAGAAAATTTCTTTACTTAAGTATCTGACCAACTGGGGCTAATGTCCAAATAAGAGTTGGCCCCCAGCACAAGGTTTCATTAACTATTATCCACATTAGGGCTATGGATTTTACATGTCATCTTAAATTTCTTTCAGAACAATTTAAACAGGGTCAGAATACTTGTAGTCTGGTTGCTTAGGCAGACAGGAGATTTACACAGCCAAGATGTTATGTATTTCCAGAATTACTTTAAATACACCAGGGTTGTTCTGAATTGTAGTTCATTCCAGATATAGTCAAGTTGATAACCGGGAATAGCCAACACACCTAGCCTGAAGGCCCATTCTCCAGATTTTTCCTATTGGAAGTTAGGACTTCTGTGTATGCATTGGAGAGAATCAGTTTTGTCCACAGTACTGGTCATGTGCTGTTTCTCTAGTTCTCCTTTTCTAGTTCCTTCCTCCACTCATATTCCATCAGTGTCAACCAACCAGCTAGCTTCTCTTGACTGGCATGAAGTATACACGTGCTGCAAGATAAGCTTATCAAAGTCCCCTCCCTTCACCCCAGGACTTGCACTAACAATTCTGTATACTTGCTCCATGTTAGATCCATCAGTGAGAGAGGCTCTCCAATGAGATATAAGCAACCTAGTTACAAAGATGTTGTCAGTCTTGTTTTTATTCATGAGGCCAGAGTAGATGAAGGTTCTACAGTTATCAGGCAAGAATAAACAGCTAATGTTAAAGAAATGTTAATGTTACAGAAAATGTTAAAAAAAAAGAATGAAAATTCTAGCTGAACATCATAGCTTATTTGGGTAATTCTAGAACTCCTAAGGCTCAGGCAGGAGAATCAGATGTTTGAGACTAGCCTAGACTATATAGAAAAATCTGTCTCAATGATGTAGAAGAAAGGCTAAGTAATATAAAATTGATGTTATAAATGATTTTCTAATCGATTTTCTTGGGAGGCATGAAGTCACACAGTGAAGTGGAATTGAGCTAACAGAGCACTGCCTCCAAAAATTCCCCAAAGATAAGTACTATGATAACTAGGCCTTTTAGAAACAAGCACAATCTAGGATGGTAGGATGTGCAAGTTCACCAGAACTGACCAGCCTTATGGAAGGTCTCTTAACAAAGACTATTTGCATTTAAACCACTGTGGCAATTTGAGTGAGAATTGTGGGGCAAATGGATCCTGCCACCAGACAGGTAAGGTTGAGTGAGCTCAAACCCCTTGAGTCTCAGAATTGAGAATGGTAGGAGTGGGACCACTCCCTGCAGTTCTCTATCTGCTCTGGGAAAAGCATAACAATCAGTCACTAGGAAAAACACCTGTAATCCTTCCCTATGCAGTTAGAGCATCAGTAGAATCTCAAACTGAGCCAATAAGAAACATCTATCTCTGGATCCCACCCCACTCCTCAATGTTTATAAAGTCCTTATCCACATGGAATAAAGTGCTAAAGTTATTTTACTGAGAATTGTCTGAGAGTGTCTGTTTTACTGAGCTGTAAACATTTAGGGAAGAGTTTTCTCTTCTGAAGCATTCTATCTATTTCTGAAGTGCAATTTCTGGTTACATCCATTAGGACTAGTTTAAATTGACTGAAAAGGTGACTCATCTGGTAAAGGTCCTTGCCTCTAAGCCTGACCTGAGTTTGATCTGTGAGACTTATATGGTGGAAGGAGAGAACTGACTCCTGCAGGTAGTCTTCTGACTTCCACAAGTATACACACACACACACACACACACACACACACACACACACAGACACAGCACCCCCTCCACCAGAATGGAAGGATGATTAGAGAGATAGTAAGAAATAAAAGGATTATTTCAGATACAAATAGCAAGGCCTCTAGTTATACGGATTTCAAATCAGTTTCTGCAAGGCATAGTGACAAGCATCCATAGTCCCATCTACCTGGTGGTGGGGGGGGGGTGTAGCAGGAGGATTCTGGAAAACATTAGAAAAGATTCCATTTCAAAACAAAGAGATAAAAACTCTAAACCCTCAAGTTTAAAAGTTTAAAAATGCAAAATATTAGAGTTAAGAAAATTGATCCAGAGAAACTCCTGAAGTCATTGGCTTTTTCTTTGTGCCTCACTACCTTAAAAAACTATAATACTTGTGCGTGTGTGCGTGTAAATGGCATTGTGTGTGTACTATGGAAATCAAACAACTATTTGCATGTATCAGTTCTTTTCTTCTATTGTGAGGGTTCTGAGGATTAAACTCAGGCCATCAGGCTTGACAACAACTGCCTTTACTTACCATGTCATCTTGCCAACCCTAGTCAACCATGTTTGATGTATGGCTGCTAACTTTTCGATCACCTTATGTATTTAGATGAATAGCAGAGTGGTATCTGTCCTGCCAACTTTTTAGTCATCAAAAAGGAGAATGGGAAGAAATTGTTTCTTTCTGTGTCTGTCCCCATATCTCTCCACTGCTTTAAAACTATCTCCTAGGACTTCTCTCAGTACTTTCTATGCATATCTCATTATAGCCAAACCTACCCGTAAGAGAAGCTGAGCACTGTATCTCTTAACTGAGTCACTTCCGTTATATAGGAATTCTCACAGCTTATTAAATAGAAATGTGAGAATGAATATTTGAAAGAAAATTAGCAGTCACTGCTATAGTTAGTTAGAACCCTAACACTGGTAAATTCTAGGAGCACATAAGTGTGTCATAAAAACACAGGTAGAAGGGAGAGTCCAGAGCAGGTAGAGATCAGTCTGATGGCAAGGATGTGACTCTTGATTTATGGGCAGGAAGAAGGCACAAGGAGTTGAGTTCGAAGATGGACTGGTGTTGGTATGATGAAGTGCCCATTGCTTTCCATCCATCAATTTGTTACTGAAGGCACTGGAAGTGACAAGCAGTAGTCAGTAAGAGTAAAAGGCTTCTGCTTATAGCAGAGAAACTTAGTTTCTGGAAGTGTTTGAAATACCTTTGGCAAACCTTTAGAAAGTTCCAACAGGGCTCACAGGAGCTTTAGCTTCAGGAATTTGGTCTCACTAGGTGTTTTTTCCCCCTATTTTTTTCTAAAAAGAAGTCTGGAAGATTAAAATGGGGGAGAGAACCTGATCCATTTGTAAGCATGTTAATATGGTGTGAGTGAGACAGAGGGTCTGGCTCTATATACCCATATAAATCATCAGGTTAACTTCAGCTTCATTCAGAAAAAGAATGGACTGAATCTAAACAAATTAGACGTCATCTAAAACAGTAATATATAATGAATTCTTTTGACTGTTAGAAGTAAATTAATTTGCAACTTATGGGCTGATGCTGTAGCTCAGTGGTAGAACACATAGTTGGCATTCATGAAGGCAAGGTTTTAATCATATAATGCTGAATAAAATTTATATATTGATGCAACACATTTCTCTGTGCCAAGCTTCCCATCAGGTATAAGAACGTTTTGTCTTTTATAATTCAGCTGTTGAAAGACATTTAGTTAATATTCTAGATGAGCATGAATAAGTTTGCTTATTCATTTTCTTTTATTTAGTGCACTGCTTACCTGTGCCTTATTTTCAGGTAGATAGATGTCTCATTAGTGTGGCAGATGGAGAGATTTCTTCCCAAATGAAGGGCATTGTTTGCTCCATGGGGTCTTAACTCTACCAAATTAATCCACCCCCAAAAAGGGGGGTTAGTCAAAAGCAAAGCAGTCCATTGAAAACGACTGTCAAATTGGAGTGACCCAAGGAAAAAAAAACTGGGTAAATGAAAAGAAAAATGTATAAAGTGCATCGAATTGCTGCTTTTACATCAATCACAGGATGAGTGATTAGGGAAGCAAAGGTAATGGAGATGTAATATAGGGACATTATGAAATAAAGCAAAACAAAACAACAAAGCAAAACAAACAAAACAAAGCAAAACAAAGCAACAAAGCAAAACAAAACAACAAAGCAAAACAAAACCACCACATAGTTGACATAGACTATACAGGTCTGAAAACTTGCCAATGCATTTGGTCTCCTTGGGCACCAGGCATGCATATAGTGTACATATATACATGCAGGTAAAACCTCATACACATAAAATAATAAAAAATAAAAAGTCTAAAAATTTTTTCAAGGTATGGCTAGATGCAAATGACAGAGGGTATTGTTTTGGACTGACCTGTGTACTAAATGGCCCACAATCAAGTGAGATTTTGAGGAAGCTTAACGGCTACTGAGTTTGCTCTATCTCTTACAAAAATGTGATCAGAAATTGATGTTAAGCAACCCAAAAAGGGCTGAGCACTGGCAGGTTTATGTATAAGCTTGCCATATGACTTTTCTTCAAGCCTCATACATTGTGGGTCTTCCATGTGTGTATACTTAACTATGTCAGTTTTTTCTTTTTTAATGTATCTTTTGTCATTCTTGTGTTCAGATGCTGAAGCTTGTGGAAAGGACCAATTACTGCTCCCTACAGGGTAGCCACGAGGCCTCACCTGCCTCTGTGATGCACAAATGGAGATGACAAGTAGATGGTTGAATATATGAACATGGAGTTGAAGAGAGAGCTTTGGATTCACCCATTTTAAAACATCTAGATAGCATGTAAAGCCATAAGAATGGACGAGGTCACAAGGCAGAAATAGTCAGTGCCTCAGTGATGAGGAGATGAGGAAAATTTGTGAAAGGAGATAGTGACAGGGTAGTCCAAGAAAGAAAACATCAACATGTGATGTCCTTAGAGGGAAGAAAGTGTTTAAAGAAATAAGTAAGTAACTTAGCAACATCTGGAGCAAGACACACAAGAACTTGCATGCCTGTCACAGAAAAAGAGCAACTAGAGATCAGGATACTAATAAGTACCCAACATCACACACTGGGCATGTAGTAAGTTTGAAATTTAAAAACCTTGTTTATCTTTAATGCCAGGGAAGAAAGCAATTAGTCCACTTATTTATGATATTAGTTGTATTTAGAATTCTAGATGTTTTCTTTGAATTTGCTTTGCTAATGAGAATTGGAAACAAAGAGACAAAATGGAAAATATGCATCTCTTTTTTCCTCCTTGTTCCAGAGACAGCCTTGCCTTCTCATGCAGTGCCAGTCTCCTCTCATAGACCTGGTGGTGAAGGTCAGAGTGAACGGATTTGATCATATTGGTAGCCTGGTTACCAGGGCTGCCAGTTCATCTGCAAGGTAGAGATTGTTGCTATGACTCCTTCACTGACATCAATTATATGGTCTACATTTTCCAGTATGACTCTACCTATGGCAAATTCAATGGTACAGTTAAAGCTGAGAATGGGAAGCTGTCCTTGTTGGAATATATGGTTCAGGGCTTCTTACTCCTTGGAGATCATGTAGGCCATGAGGTCATCCACCACCATGTTACTATAGCCATATTCATTGTCATACCAAGAATTGTGGTTTACCAAGTTGTCTTTGAGAGCAATGCCAGCCCTAGTATCAAATGTGGGAGAGTAAGAGTAACTGTTTAAGTTGCAGGAGACAACGTAGTCCTCAGTGTAGCCTAGGATACCCTTTAGTGGGCCCTCATATGCCTGCTTCACTACCTTCTGGATGCCATCATACTTGGCAGCTTTCTCCCGGAGGCTCACTGGCATGTCCATGATGGGCATACTGGGGATAGGGACATGGAAGTGATGCCAATGAGCTTTCAGTTCAGCTCTGGGATCTTTCCCGCAGCCTTAGCATCATTAGTGAATGCAAGGATGAATTTCTGAGTAGCCCCACAGCCATCATGCTCAACTCTCTGTCTCAACTCAACCCTTAACACTGAGCATCTCCCTCACAGTTTCTGTCCCAGATCATCACAATAATGGGAGGGGCCTTAGGGAGCCCTACTCTTTTGAATACCATCAATAAAATTTGTTGCACCCACAAAAAAATTGAAAAGATTCAACTTAAGAATTTTTAAATGTGTTATTAAAAGTCACGGAACACTGACACAGTGAGCAATTACATCTGTCACAGAATGCTCTTTGGCATTTACATTAATCATTTGTCTCCATGCTCAGGGGGAATCCTTGAATTCCTTCTTTTGCCTCACAAGATTTCATGTGTTCTATCACTCTAAGACACCCTACAAGTTGGTACATTGAAGGCAGCATGCAGATTACTAAAGAAAGCAAACCTGCAAATCCTTGGTATCTGGTGGTTATGAAATCTGGTGGTAATGAAATATGAATGAATTCCAATTTCAGGGACAGAGACAGGCTAAATCTGCATTGAATCCCAAATGAGTAAAATGAGAGCTGAACCTGCCTTGTATTTTCCATTAGAAAAACATGTTCGTCAAAAATGTTTGAAGTGTAACTTGAGGACCACCAACATGGTAAATGTGACTGACGGTAAGACATTAATTGTAACTCTAGCTTGAGGAGCTCATGCCCATACCCAGGTATATCTCACTTGTATCAACTCTCCTCTGAGGAGGCTGGACTTGTACTTGGGTAGGTCTTCTTTCTCCTTGTTCTTAGGATGTATATACTGGCAAGGGTGAATCCTGTTTTCCCCATGAATGGCTCTCTTTCTCCTCATGTTTAAGCCTATATTAATGTATCTTAGTCAATGAGGTGCTAAGTAGGTGGAACACTTGTCACACAAGTCGAATGACCTAACTTTGATTCCCAGAGCCCACAAAAAGTGGAGGGAAAGTGCTGACCCCACAAAACTTGTCTTCCAATCTCTACATGCACACCATGGTATGTACCGCCCACTTGGTTGGTATAACAATAAGTAAAATTCAAAACAAAACAATAAATCCCCCCAAATATGTCTTTAGTAAAACCTCTAAATATGCTTTAGAAGTGTTATGCCTAAAATTCTTTTCTGTGTTGAAATCACAAATCCAGGTTAATTTTAAGTGAGGATCCCAAAAAGATTAGAACTGCCTAGGCTGTTGATTGTGACAGTGTGGAACTGTCTTTGTCCTTTATTACCAACAATATGACATTATTTTAAGGAAAAAGAAGTTAAATCCTCAGGAGTATTAGACACCACCATGCTAAGGCTTGTGAGCGCAGAACTCCATTCAGCTGAGTAGGTTTCTAATGCTCACTGTCTTCCTACTGCACGTTGGGAATGTATGTTTATTAAGTATGGTGGCAACACCTGCAGTTATAGCTACCCCATAGACTGTGGCATGTGGCTTTCTTGAGCCTAGAAGCTTGAGGGTAGCTAGGATACAATAGTGAGATCTCGTCAATTACACACACACACATACACACACACACACACACACGCACACGAGTCTATTCACATTGTTTAAGATGTATTTTTATAGTAACTGTATAATCCCCAAATAAAACATTTACTCCTTAGTTTACTGTTATACTTCTTTTTTACCTTTTATAGTAAAGTTATCAGGCATACCATTTTGATATTGAGCTCATGAGGCCTCACCCTCCCTGAAGATACATATAATTCATGATTGTTGGGGAAGGTAGGCATTTTCTTTTCTTTTTTTAAAGATTTATTTATTTATTTATTTGAGAACACTATAGTTCTCCTCAGACACACCAGAAGAGGGCGTCAGATCCCATTACAGATGGTTGTGAGCCACCATGTGGTTGCTGGGAATTGAACTCAGGACCTCTGGAAGAACAATCTTAACTGCTGAGCCATCTCTCCAGCCCAGGCATTTTCTTAAGTAGGGTAGCCACTGGTAAGTTGCCAATGCTCCTGTATACAACCTACTAATGTTCCTTTGAGGAACTCTAATGAAATTTATTACATCATTTTAAAAAAGGACATGAAAATAGATGAGGACCAGTAGGGATGAGGAAAAGAAACAGCAGGAGTGGCGGATGGACAAAGAGATGATAACAGGGGATGGATCTGATTAGACTACATTATATACATCTATGAAAAGGCGGCACTGCAACCCATTGGGTATAAACATAGTTAATATATACTAATAGAAATGAAAAAGTTGGAATCAACAAATTTTCAGGCAGGATGTGATGAGAAGTGAAAGAGAAGGCTCTTTGACTTCCACACCTCACACTTGGGCCCTGCTGTTATACTATTCACGATTTCCTTCCTGTGCTCTGAGAGAAAGCAGCTAATTTTAGATTTGTCTTTCTGCTCACAGTCAGTAGTTTTGTTTGGCTTGAGACAACGATCTCAGGAAAGAATGGAGTTTCTATAAAACTGTTGTTTAGCTTCGTGTTGTTTTGCTTATCTTTTTCGCTTTCTGTTCTACAATTCGTCAGGAATCTTCTTACCACTCAGAGTAAAAGTGGATCATTTAAGATCACATTCTTAACATTTACTAAAGACAAATCACAAAACCAGACAATAGCTTGTATTTTTTAACATAAGGGTGAATGGAGTGTTTCTTCAGAGCAGTGATGGGAAATCTACACATGCAAGGTGGAGCGTCACTATCCTGAGTTAGGGTGACTATCACATTAGTAAAATGGCTAAAAGAGCCCTATCGTGAAACATTAATTGGGATTTAATGGTTAATCTTGGCAGTGAGGAAGATACACAGTATCCCTCTGTCCAGCCTCTGGTAGCTCTCTGTAACTCTGTCCTAACTATGGTATCCACAGAAGTTGTACACAATCTAGTCCTGAATTTGAGTCTAATTACTTTATATTAGTGTCATGCTTTTACCGCAGAGAGAGCTATGATTTATTTTTAGTCACCTCTTATATGGTAAATCAATAGAATCTGCCAAGTGAGTAACAGTTGCCTTTAAAGCACAACTCTCTGCAATTGGAAAAATTACCTCACACAGAGAGAAGCCGCAGCAGGCAGGACTCCATAATCTCTCGGTTTATAAAGTCTAATTATGTTTACAATACAATATTTTATTTTCACTGATCTCAGAAAGAGCCCAAACTTGAACAAAGCCAGACTAACCACATAGTAACTAGAGAGCAGTGAGATCTTCTCTGTATACAGTCTGCCCCCTCCAGCTGTATGAGGGAGAAGCCTTCTTTGCCCAGTCATTATGTCACAGAGAAATTTGGGGATGTTCTAGATGAATCTTCTGGACTGAACCACTTGACATTAGGTTAAAAAAACCCACCTCTGTTTTGTCCTAAGGTTTAAGCTTTTCTAGGCGAAGCTCAGTCCACAGAGTGGAAGAGAGATAACCAGTCTGGTTCTCCATGCTGCTTCAGAAGTGGATGTAGCTGAGAATTGGAAGGGAGGCCTAAACAAGGTCTCCAATGTATTCTCAGAAGGAAGTTTGTTTTCCTCACCTTTAAATTTTGAAAATTTGCAACTGATTGTGTTTGATAAAGAGGATAAACTGCTAAAGCACATCTTCTTCCAAAACCTCAGCTCTTTGCCATAGGCATGAGCAGTCCCTCTATATATAAAAGAAAAAGATGATTGAAAATATGAGAAAAGAGGAAACTGGGAATGTGCTGGGAGTGCAACTCAGAAACCCATGCTGACTGAGAGCCACATGCCTCATTGTTTTTTCCATGTTATTTCTAATCTTGGTTATAAAAATTCTGCTCTAAATAAAGTGCACACCCAGACCACACATTCATGCACATGCACACAGGCACAGGCACACAGCCTACTTCAGGAAATGGTCCCACTGAACTGTGACTCCATCTTTTGATCCTATGTATGAAAGAAGAAGGTATTAGGGCAGAAATAATTTATTTTCCTTACCAGCTATAGCATTGTACAGAGCACAGCACTCCAATGAGTTTCAGTGTTTCCTCCATTATGTTTCAGCATCTCTCCCCTTACTCTTTCTTAGTGGCATCTTGAGGTCCATTTCCCTCCTTTCTCCCTTTTCCTATAACAAACCAAATGGGAGGATATTTCCACTGAGCATCAGCAACTTACAAAACTGTGAGACTCAAGGAAAAGAAGTTAATAATATACTCAAGAGCAAACTGGATTGATGTCATAGTTCCTTCTTGTTCCTAGAAGGTACAGATAGTACAGGATTCAGGCAAAGACTGGGGGTGATGTGGGTAGCAACATCAGTGGGGAGAGAAGTATGACTCTAACCACTCAAGAATTTTTCTGTACTGACTGCTACCTCAGATTCAGATGGTAATGGTTATGCCATTTCTAAGCGTGCAAAAATTTAGTAAATACATGTTAAAAAGAATTATAGAAAGAAAACATTTGATTCTTTGCCAAGCATCATTGTTGTAACAAAGTTGAAGTTTCTGTGAGAACTGGGGCAGTAGCAAGTGTGTTGCTCATGTCACAGGCACACTTTTAATTTCCAGTTCGTTGGGGCCAACAGAAAGTATTCAATAAAAATGTCTCTTCCCACAAACATTTCCCTTTGCTTTTTTCCAAATTCACATCTTTTTGTTTAATTTTTGTTACACACACATATATGTATATGTGTATGTATATATGATATATATGTATACACAATGCATATATATATGTATGTATATATATACATATATATGTATATTCCTAATATGTCAATGAAACCTGTTCAATCTATATAATATTATTTATATATATGCTTTTAGAGTTAACCACCGTTTGATATCTGATAATCAATTGGTGTACTCTTCCCTGGTGATTTAGTTTGTGTTAATATTGCTCTGATAAAACATCATGACCAAAAGCAACTTGGGGAGAAAATAGTTTGTTTGGCTTATATATCCTGAACCACTATCCACCAAAAGAAGCCAAGGCAGGAATGCAAACCAGGCAAGAACTTGGAGGCAAGAGTTCATGCAGAGGCCATGGAAGGGTGCAGTTTACTGGCTTGCTCCTATCGTTTGCTTATCCTGCTTTCTTATAGAACCCAGGACCAATAGCCCAAGGGCATCCCCACAATGGACTGGATACTCTTCCATCAATCACTAATTAATGAATTGTTCTACTGCTTAGACCACAGTCAGATTATATGGAGGCGATTGTGGTTCCCTACTCTTAAATGTTCCCTACTCTTAAACGACTGTAGCTTGTTTCAAGTTGACATAAAACTAGCCAGCACACCTGGAGACCACTATTAAACTATAATAGAAAGTGGAAGGAGCAGGGAAGAAATGTCTCATCCAAATCCCAATTCCTCCTTGTTACTTTTAAAACAATTTTGTGTGTGTATGTGTGTGTTGGTGTGCACATATGAGCATGCAGATGCCCATTGAAGAGAGAAGAAGGTTTTGGAGCTCCTAGAGCTAAAGTTACAGGCGAGGCACTTGGTGTGGGTGCTGGAAACAAACTCTGCTCCCCTCCAAGATCAGCAAGTACTCTTCGATTGAGCTATCTCTTCAGAGAAAAGTCCTGAAGAAACTCAATAGGAAGAACATATTTCAACATGATACATGCTACACACAAGAAACTTAGAGCCAAAATTATTCTAAGTGTTGAAAACTCAGGACAATTCCACTAAAATTAGTGACAACATGTTTTTAAAAACTTTGTACTCACTGTAGTACTGGAAATCATAGCTCACTCAATAACACAAGCAAATGAAAGGGTAAATGAAGGAAAGGCAGCATATCTCTATCTGCAAATGACATGATGCTCTATATAAGATACCAAAAGAATCTTACAGACACTGCCAGAGCTGACAAACACTTTCTGCAAGGTGACAGGACACACATCAGAGACCTTCTTATCTGTTCGTGACAGGTATACTGAGAAAATAATCAAAGAAATAATCCCATTCACAATAGACTGTAAAGCAAACAAGCAAACCAACAAACCGAGAAGCAAAATACTTTGGAATAAACCTAACTAAAGATGTGATAGCAAGAAAACTTCAAAACAATGAAGAAAAAAACTCAAGGAAGGCAGATGGAGAAACTTCACATACTTATAGATCAGAGGAATTAATATTGTGAAAATGGCCTTCTTACCAAAGAAATCAACAGATTCAGTGCAATCCAATCAAAATTCCAATACTATTCTTTATAAAAAATATAAAACAATCTTAAAATTCATATCAAAGCACAAAAGACTTCAGATAGCTAAAGCAATTCTGTGCAAAAAGGGTAATGAAGATCTCCCTGTACCTCACTTGAAGTTATGCTCCAGAGCTATTGTAATAAAAACAGCATGGTGCTAACACAAAAATAGATATATAGACCAATGGGATAGAATAGAGAAAGCTGACATAAACTAGTTACAGTAGTGGGATTTTTTTTTTTCTTATAAAGATGCTAAAATACACTGGATAAAAGACAGCCTCTTCAACAAAAGGCACTGGGAAAAATCAGATATCCACATGTTAGAGAATAAAATGAGATCCTTATCTCTTACCCAGCACAAAATTGACCTCCAAGAGTATCAAAGCCTTCACTCTATGTAATCGTGACTATGAATGTGTGACAGGAAAAGGCTTCAGCTTTCATTATACAGTCTCTCAGTTCCTTTGTTAGGTTTATTCCAAGGTTTGTCTTTCTTCTTCCCATCCTTCTTTCTCTTTCCTTTCTTTTTTGATTTCTTCAGGCAAGGACTTTTAAAGTAGGGTACCCTAGTTACTCAGCAAAAAGGCCTGAAATGGGACCTAACAAAATTAAAAGATTTCTGTGCAAAAGAAATAGTTAATCAGGTGACGAGACAGTTTACAGAATGGGAGAGAAATCTTTGCCAGCTATACTTCTGATAGAGGATTGATATGTAGAATATTAAAAGAAGTAAAATAGCTAAATAACAAGAAAATGAACGAGGGATTGGAGAGCTGGCTCAGTGATTAGGAACATTGACTGCCCTACTAGAGAGCCTGGGTTTGATTCCTAGTAGTGACATTGTGACTGACAACCATTCGTAACTCCAGTCCTAGGTGGATCCAATACTGTCTTCTGGCTTCCATGGGCACTATACAGACATGCATATGTACAAAATACCTAGACGCACAAATAAACTTAAAAATAAAAAAAATGATTTTAAAAACAAGCTTAGGAAGTACAGAAATTTGTCTAAAGTAGAAGTTTTTTTTAAGGTTTCAACTTAATTTTATGTCAGGGAAATGCAAATTAAAACTGAGATTCCATCTCACTCCGATTAGACTGGCTATTATCAAGAAAATGAATACTGATGAGAGGGTAGGGAAAGGTGAACTCCTGTGCACTGCTGGTGGAAGAGTATACTGATGCTGATACCAAGGAAAGCAGTGTGAGGATTCCACAGAAATCTAGTGATAGATTTATCCTATTACCCAGCTAAACTACTGTTGGGCCTGTAGCCAGAGGACACCCGTTAGAGATACATTGCTCATCATTCACTGTTTCTCCTCTCAGTAGTTAAGGAGTGGCACTCATCTAGATGTCATTCACTGATAAATGGATAGTGAAAATGTGGTACGTATATATGCAGAATGGAGTATGACTCAGCAACAAGGAAAAGGGAAGTTATGACATTTTCAGGAAAATGAATGGGGCTAGAAAAGTTATATAATGTTTTCTATAAATATATATTTAAATTATGTGTCTGTCATGTATGTGTGCATGCGTACAGGTGCTCTCAGAGGCTGTCCGATCCCCTGCAGCATGAGCAACTGTGAACCAAAAACCATGGATACTGGGAAGAGAA
Source organism: Grammomys surdaster (assembly GCF_004785775.1). Classification (NCBI taxonomy): domain Eukaryota; kingdom Metazoa; phylum Chordata; class Mammalia; order Rodentia; family Muridae; genus Grammomys; species Grammomys surdaster. The sequence goes on along the minus strand of NW_021605171.1, from coordinate 229,213 downwards.
TTCAGGTTTTTGTAAGAGTAGTACCCACTGTTAACCATCTCTTTATCTCCCAAACATTGTATGAAATGAAGTCACTCATGCTCAGAAAGACAACACTTCATGTTCTTTCTCATATGTGGATCCATGGCTCTAATATTTTATGTGCATTTGTAGGGGTGTGTGTGTGTGTATGTGTATGTGTGTGTATGTGTAGACACCAGGAACCTAGAAAGGAGCCCTTGAGAGGGGAAAATGAGGTTTTCCGGGGAGAGGGGTGGAGAGAGTAATAGAACAAATGTGCTATGTAAGCACAAAAGGGAATACGGGGGTGGGAGGGCTTAGCTAAGCATGGAGGCAAGGACATGAGGTGGGGAGAGTGTCAACCAAAACTAAGCACAGATGAAAAAGCCACAAGAAACCTGCTACTTTGTAAGCTAATTTTTTTTAAAAAAAAGTTTTTCCTGTACTGAGCAGGGATGTGGTGGGAGGAGAGGTCATAGAACTGTTGTATGCTTCACAGCACCTGGGGTAAGAGACATGCACTGCACTGTGGAGGAAACATTTATGAAAGAGCAAAGAACTCTTTGCTGTGGTCCTTTTAACTGAACAAAAGCTTTTTACACATGTTAGATATATGATTCCAATACACAGCATATGAAAATGTCTTCCACAATACACCAGATCAGCCGACAAAGATGAATCTGTTTTGCCATTGTGTCTCAAGTCTGACCTGCCTCTTTCCCTAACTGTTGGTCTCCCTTTAGAGAAGAATAAGGCAAAGTCATGACAATTTACAAGTCAAGATATTTAACTTGTGCATCTTGTGAGTGGCACAAAACATCCTGTTTAGAAAGCACAGCAAATACACATATACCTTAGGATAGACAACAGAATTTCCATTAGGTGGTAAGTTTTTTACATTTTAACTGGTTATTCTACTTTGGAGCAGAATGGCTTCATAGAATGAGAAAAAAAGTAAACAGAGGCATGTAGTGACCAGCTTACAGTGCCTGCAGCAGACACAGGCTATAGGGTGTAGTGGATACTCACTATTCCAGAGTGGGATACATATTTGTTTTCAGGATAGTTTTATGACACACTCAACACATAGTTGATAATAATAGTCAAACTGCTTGTTTTGCCCATCCTGTGCCTAGTACCTCACGTGGATTCTGCTAGAATATTGATGTTTGTTACAGAATGAAGGCCACCACTCCCCACTCTTAACTTGAATGGAGAAAAAAGGCTCATGGTTCCAACCACCACCAATTTACACTCTTCAAATCTAAAACAAGGAAAGTAGTGGAAGGACGATAAGCAAGTATATCAATTAGCTGCTAGCCTCTGTTTCTACCTTTACTTGTTCTTTTGTTTGGTTCTAGATCTTATCTACTCAGGAGAATTTTAAGTCATAAGATGAAAATTAAACTTGTTTTTTTCTGTCTTTGCAAGGAAATATTCATGTTTTGATTTTAAAGACCCCTTTTCTTTCTTTCTTTCTTTTTTTTCTTTTTTCTTTTTTTTGTTTTTCTAGACAGGGTTTCTCTGTGTAGCCCTGGCTGTCCTGGAGCTCACTCTGTAGACCAGGCTAGCCTCGAACTCAGAAATCTGTCTGCCTCTGCCTCCCAAGTGCTGGGATTAAAGGCATGTACCACCACTGCCAGGCAAAGACCCCTTTTCTATATTTATTTCACTACTATGTATTTTGCACTGTTTATCCTTTGTACAAACCGAGCTGTTCTGTACAATTTAATGACAGAAGTAGGAAAGAAATAGTCCTGGTGACACACACCTTTAATCCTAACACTTGGGAAGAAGAGGCAGGAAAATCAGGAGTTCAGCCATCCTCTCAGCTATATAGTGAGTTAGTCAAGTTGGGCTGTATGAGCTCCTGTCTCAAGTGGGAATATTAAAATGAAATGAAAACAGTGAGCAAACAAGCACACGCTCATTGTTTTTGTTTTATTTTGTTTTGCCAGTGAGATGAGTTCAATCCTGGAGTCATGGCAGTGTAATTACACTTCTTTTGAGGGAAGCTTTGACTTGCAGTAGAAAGGCAGCTTCTCACACGGACTTTGATGGCATAATCTACTTTTGCAAGAATGAAATCCCACTGAAATGACTTTCCAAGACATTCTGTGGAAAGTAAGAATTAATAGATGGCAAGTCTTCTTCACTCCCAATTGCCAAACAGGAGACAAATTCATCAGACAGCAGAGTCTGCCCTGGGATAGTTTCACTGGGAGAGTCACTTTGCAAAATCATGTTGATTTCCTCCTGTCTTGAGTTTCGTGTATCAAGAGAATCAAATTCACCTTGATTTAAAACGAGGCTCAATTCATCAAGAATTAGTGTTTTGCTTAGTGAAGTCAGACTTGAAGCAGAAAATTGGAAATTGGGATATGTTTTCAATCTGGCAAAGTGGGCATCTGTGACCTCAAGGAATGAAGGGTCTCTTTCATCTCTGTTAATGAAATTGTTTCCTCCAGGGAGGACATTTGAAACCTGGGGTTTGTATCCAGTGTTGAGATCAGGAATATACACAACAGAAGAGCTGGTAGACAATGTTGTTTGCGGACAGTCTCTTGTCTCAAGGAGTCCTGTGAGCCTTCCTTCTTTGTAATCTGTGGGTTTATGTTCCATGGGAGAGATTTCACTTATCTCTGTAAGGACAGGATCCACATACAGGACCTGCTCACTCTCATTGTCATTCTCAAATATACTTGTTTCCTAGTGGGGAAAAACATTATTTCATTTAATAGACCAAACATCCCCCCCCCAAAAAAAAAACACCCAAAAATCATTTTAAAAATTAACAGAATAATTGAGTTGGGGCTGAAACTTTCTTTCCCCAACTTTCCTTTCCTTTTCCTTTTATCTTAGTGTTTATCTCCTGAATAATTTCCTCCCTCTGTCATTTTGGTTTCTTCTAAATCTTCGCATAAATCTCCCAAAGAGAGAATTAAGAATAATCCATGTATTTCTTTGTTAAAATCTTGTTTTTTTAAGTTTTAAATTTTTTATTTGTTTATTTTTATTTTATCCTGAGAATCCTTCATTTAAATAATGTGTATCTAGGCTAAATTAATTCGTGAGTGTGTTGACTTGTTTTATGTCAAGTTGACACAAGCTAGAGTCATTTTGGAAGAGGGTTGAGACAATGTAGCCACAGACTGGACTATGGAAAAGCCTGTGGTGCATTTTCTTGATTGATGATTGATGTGGGACTAGATCATTGTTGTCAGTACCACCCCTGAGCTGGTGGTCCTGGGTGCTATAAGAAAGCACACTGAACAAGTCATGGAAAGCAAGCCAGTAAGCAACACTCATCCGTGGCTTCTGTATCAATTTCTGCCTCAATATTTTATCCTTCTTTCCATGGGTGATAGATGGCAAGCTATAAGATGATCTCTTTCCTCCCCGAGTTGCTTTTGGTCATGGTATTTACTCACAGCAATAGACAGATAACTAAGGCAACAGACTCACCCAACATTAGGCAGAGCCATGTGTATCTGCTTTATAAATAGGCCTGGTCTGCCTAAGATATTGCTGTCCCCTCTGTACTTGAGCTCACATCATCCTTCTGCCTAGAATATTCTTTCTGTTGAGAAAGACCTCATCTTCCTATACTTTCTTTCTGTTCTATTGCTGGCAAAGCTTTCCCCACCCCCCACAGCATACCTAAGCTATCCTGTGAACTCTTCTTTTCCATGTGTGTGTGTGTGTGTGTGTGTGTGTGTGTGTGTGTGTATGTGTGTGTGTGTAAGTATGTATTTCTATTTTGATGACCAGACTCTTGGTCATGATATTTCAATTATGGGTACTTTATTGTTTACTATTTATTTATAGATTTATTTATTTTATATGTATGAGTATTTTGCTTGCATATATGTATGTTCATTATGCATGTATGGTACTGTGGAGGTCAGAAATGGGCATTGGATCCTCTGGAACTGGAGTTATGGATAACTGTGGGCCACCATGTCAGTTCTAGAAATTGAACCTGGGTCCTCTGCAAGATCAACAAGTACTCTTGGCCACTGCACTGACTCTTTACCCCCTGCTTATTTGTTTGACAAGGTCTCATTATATAGATCAGATTGACCTTGAAATCATCATCCTCCTGCCTCAGCCTTCCCTATGCTAGTTTTACTGGCAGACCCCATCACACTGGACACCAATCAGTTTCTGTTTGATTACCTGTAATAATTTTGCAACATTACTGTTTTTCATATTAGGGATTTCTTCATAAAGCCACTTTGGGATCATTAGTAAGACTTTCCTTTTAATTCTAGAAAACAAAAGGATACATTAGAAGCAGCTCCTTCCTTCCTTTTTTCCTTCTTTCCTTTCTCTCTCTCTCTCTCTCTCTCTCTCTCTCTCTCTCTCTCTCTCTCTTTGGTTTTCTTGAGACAGAGTTTCACTGTATAGCCCTGGATATCCTGGAACTTACTCTGCAGACCAGGCTGGCCTTGAACTCAGAGAACCCCCTGTCTCTGCCTCCTGAGTGTTGGGATTAAAGGTATGACTATCAAGCTTTCTCAGAACATTTCTTTAAAATTGGTGCAGGCAATCATAGGTGATGAACAGAGCTGTAATGGAGTACAACTTAACCTCATGAAGCAAAGGCTTCCTTTGTTTTCTTAATGCATTCAGTGAGAAGCCGATTTGGTATCTTGTCAAATGTTCCTTTTGGTGCTATCTTCCTGTTATAAAAGCACCTTCTACATTGACTGTGCAAACTCATTTGTGCAAACAGGTTGTACCAGGATGTAGACAAGACTGCACTGATCTTAGGTATGTTTTTACACATGAAGAGCCTGTGAAAAACAAGTAAGACCTGTGTTTTGTTTTAACAGGATCTCTAAACACATTTATTAAATAACAACTAAAATGGCTGAGTGAACTTTGCAAGTTCTTTAACCTTGATTGAAACCAGGGAAAAATGATTTCTTTACATATATTTATACAATTTTTATGATTCAATTTTAAAAATTAATTGACATTCTTTCTATATTTATAATTAGACCAAGCTAATGGCTCGATGCTACTGGATGTTTTCACATAGCATGCTGATGCAGTATACATATATTTTTAAAATTTATCTACACTTAGTGTCATTATATTTGTGTGGTGATGCAATATTCTGAAAGTATCCTCAATTATAAAAGGTAGTAACTTTTGCAGAATCTCATATCCAGAGTTAATAATAAACCTCTAGGTCACCTATGACTTAGGACTACTAGCCTACTGTGTACTCAGTTTGTTTAACCTGCCTTTAAGAGGACAATGGAACAGTTGACTTTACTTGCCTGGGATTTCCCATGTAATCAACATTTACAACCTAAGCTAATGCATGGCTATAATCTTAAATTATGTACCATGCCCCTAACCCAGACAATGCATGTGTATCATTTGCTGAAACCAGGAAATACAGAAGTTGAAAGCCACTTACTAAAATCTACTATAAAGGTTGAAAGCAACCAGGTATGGATATTGGTTGACAATGGTTTTTATTTTCTGGGTCAGTTGGGATCAGTTGGAGCCAGGGACTTAATCCTTTGTAAAACTGTTAGAGATTTCTGTAAAGTATCCTACTTCTTCCCATGTGATGCTTTCTACACTGTTCAATAATTACAGAGTGAAGCCCTTTGTGAAGGATAGGCACAATATTAACAGATAGACAGATACACACAGAGATAGACAGAAACAGACACATGGACAGACAGAACCATAAGACAGCCTTCAGGCAGGTATAGGTTCAGACTCATACAACAGACAGATGAAGACCAAAGGTAGTGGGAATATGAAGCAGAGGAGTCAAATATGGACTTGTTCCTTTTTGATAAATGATTCCAAGAGGAGTGCTTTTAGTTCTTTCCTTAATGTGACACTAATGCATTATGAGTAACTTGGTCTTATTCTCCAATGTGTATAATCTGTATATATATATAAAATGTGATTTTGGTCTCCATTTTAGTTCTGACTCTAATAATCAGTAATGTTTAATTGTATTAAATATCAATATCTGCATTATGTTAAGTACTTATATTGGAACAAGTAATTAAGAGTTAATTTCCTCTTTCTATTTTACATGTGTATGTGTATTTCCATATATATGTGTGGATATGTGGATATATGTACATGTGAAGGCCTGAGGACAACCTTGGGTGTCATTCCTTAGGTGCTATCTGCCTTCTTTTAAAGACAGGATCTATCATTGGCCCAGAGCGTGACAGGTGAGTCTCACCCACCTGCCTGTTTCTGCTTTCCCAGCACTGGGATTATAAATAAGTAGCACCCTACTTGTAGCTTTTGTTAACTTGGGTTCTAGGGCTCTACCTTGCTTGCGAGGTAAGTACTTTACTGAAAATTAGAACTTAAATAATTAAATTATCCATGATTTGTTCTATTTTCTTATGTATTATTGCTAACTAAAAGTTTTTGGGTTACATTAATTATGGTAATGAAATGGTTATTACTTAAAATTTCAAAATATACAGAATATCTTTGGTTGATAATATAAGTACTAACTTTTTTATAGACATTATTTGAACATTAAGATGTTTCAAGAGTCTTTGTAATAATTACATTTTGATACACCTCAAGAAAAATTACAAGCTAGTTTGTCCATTTTGAAAAGCTACTAGGGTTATGATTATTTTATATATATAATTTATTATTATTATTTATATATAATTTATTTTTTTCAAAATTGTAATTTATACTCATTCACACAGGGGCTATAAACACAAAAAGGCAGGACGTGGGGAAAGGGATGACACTGGAGCGTGGTGGGTGTTCAGGGGGAATACAGATATCTTTCAGAACAGGGTATCGGCTGGGTGAAGGTTCAGGGGACAGGTCGCTATGGCTCTGCCTATGATTCCCTTATCCCTATCTAAGTTGGTATTATCTGCCAAGGCTACCTATTTACAAGGCCTATGACTACTCAGGCTGGTAAATTGTCACAAAAACTGCCTGTTTACAATAGCTTATAACCATCTGTTTCAGTGTTTATCCACAGAGACCCAAGACTTGATGTTAGTATACATGTATGACAGGCCTATTGCTGATTTTAAGCCTATGATAGATTTTAGGCCTTCAGTGTAAAAGCAGGGATGCCCCTGACATCTCCTCCCTTCTCTAAGTATAGAAGGGCTGTGGTGAATCTAATCTTGCGAAGGCGGGGATAGAGGCCTTACTGCCAGTAATTGAAGGGGACCTTGTAATGGCTCCAGTCCCCCTGTCGTTGTCCAGTGAGGCATGAGGGCCATACCCATCCCGATGTCTTTTTCCTGGAGAGGGAATACTTTTGACATCAAGGGTTATGATTATTAATATATAATTTACGATTCAAAATATTACTTAAGTTCTGTGGGAAAAGCCTAAGCAGATATTAGGTTGGTACAACTTACAGACTAGCTTGCTTAAATTATTTCTTCTTCATTTGATTGTACATTTCTATGTGAAATTATCTCATGTAACTAGTGACGACAAAGCAAGCAAGCAAGCAAGCAAGCAAGAAAGAAAGAAAGAAAGAAAGAAAGAAAAGAAATGGATTTCCAATTTCTGATTGGCCATATATCTGGCTTAAGTCAGAAACCAGTGACTGTTCTTGTGTGTCCAAATCTTTATATAATTAGATGCACTAGAAAACTGCAATATTAAACAACTTTAGTCTACTGAGATATTAGAAAAGTCAAATGCATCTGGTAACAAAGTCGGAGGCCTTTCCTTCATCATATCATTTTGAACAAGTAAGCATAGACCTTTACTAATACCATACTGGGAGAAGTTCTTTGAAAGAAGATGGGTCTTTCCCCAAGACAACATAGGCTATTACTACTGATTTTAGTTGCTGTTGTGGTTTGAATAAAGTGGCCCCCATAGGTCTATAGGGAGTGGCACTATTAGGATGTGTGACTTTGTTGGAGTATGTGTAGATTTGTTGGAGGAGGTGTGTTACTAAGGTGTGGGCTTTGAGGTCTGAGAAGCTCAAGCCTGACACTGTCACTGTTCACTTCCTGCAGATCCAGATATAGAACACTCATCTATCTCTCCAGCACCATGGCTACAGGCATGCCTCCATATTTCCCACCATGATGATAATGGACTAAACTTCTGAACTGTAAGCCAGCTCCAATTAAATGTTTTCCTTTATAAGAGTTGCCATGGTCACAGTGTCTCTTCACAGAAATAAAACCTTAACTAAGACAGTCATCCACCAAAACTAGATGGTAAGACCTTATTTCTGAAGTCAACTTACTCTTTGATTTCAGAACATGGAGAAATCAAGTTGGGACTGATTTGGAAAATTCCTCCCTATTGGTCAGTGTTCATAGTGCTGGAAGGGGTTATATAGGCCACTGAGGGAGAAAAGTCATCAATGGTTTTACTCAGTGGTAATGCCATAGGCTACAATAGTAAAATGCCATGCAAGATATGTCCACGGGTATAATAGTGCCAGAAACGTTGCTGGGGGCAATCAACCACTTTCTGATTGGACTTGAATCTCTTCCCACAGGAGGAAATTCAAATGCAGTACTGTAAGATGGTCAAAAGCTCATGTCTGGAGAGGTAATAGACTCAAAAACAAAAGAGATGTGTTATTGTTGTATTGTTAAATAGTAATGTTGTCAAATTGTTTTCTAAATATTTGTTTGAGTAGTATTCTCAACCTTGGTCAGAGAAGCTTCTTTTTCAGTAAGCAGAAGTCAATGCAAACTTATAATTAATCAAAATCATGAGAAGTAAGTAACTAATGATCAGCCTGATTGGACCATCTGTAACACTTTCAACTTGTGAGGCTCAAGAAAGCATGATCGAAGAAGGGACAGAAAGAATGTAAAAGCCTGAGGGTAGAGGGAGCCTTGTGAAACACTGTCTTCAGAACACAACAGGGTTGTAGCACTCACAAACTCATACTGAATGTAGTTACTTGCATGAGACCTGTACAAGATTTAATCAGTAAGTATCCCAGTATATATAGTGGAGGGGCACATGATTCCCATCCTTAGCTAAGAAGCTATTGGCAGGTGATGGCTGCTGGGCCTAGGGGAATCACTTTTTTTAAGGGTGTAGCCTTGGTAAGTTGGCTATGATTTAGTAAATAAGTCTACATCTATGCACTTGCAAGCAACCCTAATTAAACTAAGTGAAATGCAAAATGAGGGAATAAGAGAAGGGAATGGGGGAGGAAATCTGATCGAAATACACAGTTGGTAATGGTAATGGAGTGACAAATTAAAACAGCCCCACTTGTTTTACAATGATTAAGCTGTTTTGTTTGGATAGAGGTTAAGGAAGGCTGTGATCACTGGGAAGAATCCAGGCACTGTGGATAATGCCTAAGTACAATGTTAGTGCTGTGTAGGAAGACGAGAACATGGAAGTTGATATCCACTATCTCTCCTTGCTGAGTGTTTGAGGACCTTGGGTGGAGGAGTCAACCCTTTTCTCTAAGCCTTGTTTAGTTCATCTGTAATAAGGGACACAGAGCTTTTCTGATTAAATAATTTTGAGGATTAACTGAATGACATGTGTAAAGAGCCTGACAAGGGTAGGTATTTATCAAATGTCTGTCCTTTAACTTTCCATTTTCAGGGCTGGTGAGATGGCTCAGCTGGTAAAGGTCTCACTGTACAAACCTGATGGTCTGAGTTTAATTCCTGAAACTCACATAAAAGTAGAAAGAGAGAACCAACTCCACAAAGTTGTCCTCTGATTTCCACGCACACCCTGTGACATGTGCACATTCTCTTAGTCAAACATTATATAGACAAAATATTTTCTCTTTTTCAAAATAAAGATGTTAAGGTAGTCTTTTTTTTTTTTTAGTAAATAAGTGAATTGACTACATTTTGATAGTACATATATATGGCCTAAACCAGGAACCAGAAACTGTAGAAACCTACCCTATTCGAAGTGATCTGTTAAATATCCCAATCAGAGAAAAAATCGGCAACATGATGGCCAAGAAGACCATTCCCGACAAAAGTCCAATGTCTTGGCTATTATCTAATAAAGGAAAGAAAAGTAATTTTAACTGGGCATTAGTATCCATGTGGTGACCATGATAATGTTCTCTGAACCCTGTTTAAAATGACAGTCACTGATCTCAAAGGGAGGGGAAGCAGAGTCAACCTTCACCTTGGACTACAAAGTGATTGACTTTCCAGATTGCCTGACTGTATACCCCAGGAAACCATCTTCTGTGTGAGGAAATTGTACCACATCTATCTGAGGTCAGTGGGTTTCTAGAAGTGCATCTTCAGCAAATGTGGTCAACTCACACAGACGTATTTTGTGTGAGTATGTGTTGTGAAAAACCCCATTTGGTTTGTCTGACAGTTGAGAATTCCCAACTGCTGTGACAATGTACAAGGCTGGCCAAAGTCACAACTAAGATCATTCCTGTAACCTTTCCTGTGAGGCAAAATTTATCTGTGACTCCTTACCATTCTTCACAATGAAACTTTACCTATGAGAAAGCAGTAATTCTACTTAGAAAAATATATGCTGTAAGAAATAAAAATTGCCACATCTTGTGTCCTTTTAAAAAACATTCTTTTTTACGTTCTGAAGTTGACTTAATGTCTTTAGCTCTCTTAGTATAGTTTATCCAACTCGTGTTATTCGTAGGCTCATCACATTTTCTCCCTAGCACAGGGAAAAATAACCTCAATATTTTTACATCTAGAGAAACTTTAGATGTGACTTATCAGTTTGGAACTTGTGGGGCCATCCTGAGCAGCTCCTCCTTTCCTTTCTCCTTCCATCTCTACCTCCCTTTCCCACATTTTTTGCTTAATTAGCACTGGGGAGCTACTGGCCCTGCACTAGTCACTTTTCTGCTCCATTTACCTAGGTGTCTCCAGGCTGTCCTTTCTCATCTTTAAACTCATCTGCCAGACAGGGGCCTGTGAACTTTAGCCCGTCTCAAATTCTCACAGACTAGGGAATTCGTATTTTTCCTAGGGCCAAAGAGTTATTATTGAACATTCTAAGCAACTAATGAAGTTACAGGCAGTGGCACACCCTTGAGAATTAGAGCATAGAATTAAAGAAAGGGTTATCAAGAAGCATGGTGCCTGAAGAAATGGTATAAGGAGACAGGAGGAACAAAGAACCAAACTCAACTCTGCCATTCATCAGCTTAATGACCTTGGGGGATAATTATAAACTTGTTGAGATTCACATTTTAGTTTTCATAAGACACGGCACTGTCTGTCTAATGGAGCAGCCATGAGTCCCCATACAATTAGGAGTCTGTATGGGGATGTCTTTTCCTGATTCATATTTCTGTGTAACATGTAGCATTTTTGTTTTTTGTTAATAGTTTTATCAAGAGTAGAAGCTTCATGAAGACAAAGGTTTTGTCTCTTTCTTTCTTTCTTTCTTTCTTTCTTTCTTTCTTTCTTTCTTTCTTTCTTTCTTCCTCTTTCTTCCCTTTTCTCCCCTCCCTCCCTCCCTCCCTCCCTCCCTCCCTCCCTCC
>NW_021605171.1:187076-217637 GCF_004785775.1 Grammomys surdaster | reverse complement strand
CTTCCTCCCTCCTTCCCTCCTTCTCTCCCTTCCTCCCTCTCTCCCTCCCCCCATGCCCCCTTCTTTGACAAGGTCTCACGTAGCCCAGCCTGGTTTCTAATCTGCTATGTATCTTAGGTTTTGAACTATTGCTCTTTCTGCTCCTACCTCCTCCTAGCATAGGATTATAGGCATGCACTATTATGTCTAGCTTTGTCCATTTGTTTCATTGTCAATTTCTCATTGCCCAGAACAGTACCTGGTATTCAGTTATCTAATGCATATTAGTTAAATAACTAACAAAAGTGCAAAAACATCAATATGACCTGCAAATTTTCTTATTTAGGACCTGATAGATTTACGTGCCAGGGAGTTAATAGTTTACTAGCGAAATATTCAGGCCCCAAGTTTTCCAATGTCAAATTTTAATTTAGGGTTGTATTTGCCCATTGTAAAGTTTTATCTAATATTTTTACATGCCTGAAACATTTAGATGTGACCATAAATTAAAAAAAACATATCAAGCCATACTAGGAAGCAAAATGGGAACTGGTTCATCTAAGAGAAAGAGAACAGACTTCTGTACATAAAAGAATGGGGCTGAACGTGTACTTAAAAGAATAGGGCTGAGTATGGTGTCTCATGCCCATAATTCCAGCATTTGGGAAGCTGAGGTAGGAGGCTTGCTGTGAGTTTCTGGACGTTTTGGAATGGGCTGTAGTGTGAGACCCTGTCTTTAAAAACAAAACACAAACAAATGAAAGGAAATACAAAAAGGAATATTTGCATTATTTCTAACAGCTTTGTACATTTGAATATTTTTCAACCTTCCTGAATTTCAGCTTTCCCATCCATAAAGTAGATTCACGGCATTTATCTCAAAACATTGCTCTTGAAATTGACAGATGATGTATATACAGTCTTAGCACATGGTGGGTAGGTGGCATATTTTTAAAAAGACATTTTGGGACTTGAGACCCAGAACCTATTGAAATGACAACGTAACCACTTCACTACCACAGCAGACAGGTGCCTCTGAACTATTGCTTGCATTCAGTGTAAGCACATTTTGAACCTAATCAAGTATTTTCCCATAGAAAGTAGCTGGTTGTTTTTCTAAGAAATTCTGACACATTAGCTTTGGTGTGGAAATTATCTGCTGAGGAGCTGAGGAGGCCCCAGTGAATATACATGTGTAACATGTGTAGCATACATAATATATACATACATACATACATGTGTGTGTGTGTGTTTACCTGAAGTAGGATGTCCTTTGAAGATTGTAGCAGTGAGCATCTCAATCTTCTGAGGTTCATGAGATGATTTTGATGTAACCTGCAAAACTTAAAAACAAGAAAGAGTGTCAGCGTTTTAGGTCTTACCGTTCAGATGGCTCACTCCGAGACAGTCTTCTCTTGTTTGGAAATGATTAAACTTGTCATTCTCATAGGTTCAGAGGGTAAAATAAAGCAAGGTCTCAAATGTGTACATTTCTTATTTCCTTTTCAGGGACTACATCTCAAAGGAGGAACTTCTGCATGGACAGTTAAAAACTACACCAGGCTTTAAAATACCAATGTGGCTAGCAATTTCTCTTGGTTTCTAGGCAACAAATACCAAGACAATACCAAGATAAAAATTCCACCCTGCCACAAAAATGCACAGTGACTTGTCCCTACTTGGTTTCTTCAAATAGGTGATGCTAAGAAGCCTAAGCTTTTTGACGGTTGAAGTTGTGTCACCTCTGCCTTTGGATAGGCTCTGGCCTAGCTGCATTAAGATGAACTTTTATGAGCGGATATTTTGGGGTTGTAATACAGAGGTGAGATGTCACTAAGAATTCTCTGCTGCTTTCCTGCTCCTGTGGCTCTTGGCCAGTCCTGTCTAGCCATTACACTTTCAGGGCCCCAGGAATGAAAGCTTCAGAATTGGGTGGGGTAAGAAGGCTTGGCAGTTAATTTACTTTAAGTCTGAATTCAAAAGAGTTCCAGAGCAAGCTTGCCCATCTCCTGCTTCCCAATAATTGAGAGCAGCCAAAAGTGACGTCAAGTGACAACCCTCAACCTTGGCAGAAGACACCTCTGAGGGAGGATCTAACTTCGGCATCCCTCAAACCCCAGCTATCTAGCTACTCTGGCGTCACTTTTCAAACTCCCCTTTTGAAAAAGTGTCTTACACAACTCGAGCTATTTCTGTTGTCAAGCCACCAAAAGGTTCATCGGACATTTGTTTAATAACAGACAACACATACTCAAAGAAAAGGTTCCTATATAGGCCTTTAGAATTTTTGAAAAGGCTAATTGTATACTGGCAACTTAAGGGCAGTTTTCTGTAAACTATGGGCTGAGGATTTTAGAAGATAAAAGCATCAAGAAACTGTAATGTCTGTCTTGTGTTTTGACAGAAAAAGGAATGTGTTTCCTGTGAGTTATGGTAATCAGAAATTGTTTTGAGCTTCTCAATGTTTGTTAAGTTTTGTCTGCACTCTAACAAGTGAATTCTACAAATTCTAAGTGGTTAAGGTTATGTAGTCATGGCCAGCAGCCAAGTTTGCTCATGTAGGAGAGCAGTGATAATTCTCACAACTCAAGAAGAACTTGCAGCTACATGCTTTCGGGATTTTTAAAAGCAGAAATACAACATTAAAATGCAGCATAATTTTCCATTTGGCAAAGGTAGAGGTTTACAACATATGTTGATGTTATTTTTATTTTAACTTTTATTATGTGAAAACTATCATTTTATTTAAAAATAATAAATTGTGTTTTTATTATAATATAATTTTATTGCATAAACTACAGTTGATTTGGCAATGAAAACTTCACTGCGTTATAAAGTTATATCATATGAAAATAACTATATTTCATATTTATTAACCTTAATGAGTAGATATTTTCCTTTAGAGTCTTTATCATGGCTTTAAATCAATGAGGTATATGCATTTAAATTAAACTAGTCATTTAAAAGAGTGTTTAATTATGAGAGGGTAATTTTACCAAGGATTAGATATCTGAATAAAATAACTTACAAACAGAACTATCAGGGAAGAAATCAAGTCTATGACAATTTTTTTTTTTTTTTTTTTAGCATAGGACTGAAATGAAGCCACACATTCACCATGTTATACTGCCGCCAAGTGGCTAGTTGGTTTCTTTATAAATTTAAATGGTTTCTTTATAAATTTAAATTTCTTTTTTTATTATAAAAGCAAAAGTTACAGTGAAGATATTGTGGCAGGAAACAGAAGTGTGAGATAAAATAACCAACTCTACCCTCTTAATTCACCAGCTATTAGTATTTTGTAGTATTTGTAGGTATTTTAACATACGAAAGCACTCACAAATAGAAAGCCACATGCACAGACACTTTCACAGGTGTAAAACATTATTTATATCAGCTTTAACCACCAACCCATAGCTAGCATGCTGCAAAAAACTCATGCTATCTCTGTTATTTCTTTATTATCTGTGGGATTCTGTTAGTAGTGGGACAATTCTGAACTGCAGTAGAGTTTACTTTGTATGACTAGTATATTTTCACAAGATATATTTGAGGATATTCAGAAACCCAAATAATTTCTAATTTGGAAAGATTTGTTGATGTAGTTTCCATATACTGACATTGAAAGTAAGAGTGATCCTTCTAGAAGACAATTGTCTGGAAAGAAGTTAGACTGTTTTCATGAGACTTGTGACCAGTACAAAGTAAATATAAAAACTAGGTGAGAAGTTCCACTCTTCAACTGCCATCTAGGTGACGTTAGCAAGTCAGGGACCATGTCTACGTCTTCTTTTGATAAACCAGTAAACGACATGCTTAGTTATGATGAAATTTTAGACATCATTGTGAGGCTCAGCAGAGAGCATGTGAGGTCTACCGTGTCACCTGAAACACATTGGAAGGTACTGACTGGTTGCTTCACAGTGATGACAGTTTGCCCGAGGTGGACATAAAGGGCTAAGGAGATCATTTGGCACCAATCCTAAGAAACAAGTAGAATACATTATTTCCAAAACTAGTTCTTTGAAGTAAATTTTGGTTAATTTAGCCTGGTATTTGTTGGGCTAAAGAGTATATTTATGCTCTGTGTTTTGCCCAAGGATAAGGAACTTCTCACCTAGTTTTTATATTTACTTTGTACTGGTCACAAGTCTCATGAGTTAATTTACTTTTGCATCAGGACAATTTAGGGTTGTGGCTCTGCCAGCAGTCTGGCCCCAAAAGGGAGCATTACTTCTCTGACGACAAGCCACAGCACTGCCTGGCCTCATGGGGCTCTGGATCACAGTACAGTGTGTATTATGGAGCTAAAGCACTGTGCACTCATTATTTCAACCTTCAGCTAACTGGTTTTTTCCTCCAGATATTTTTCTTGATTGTTCAGTAAACACACTAATTATGGGAGGTGTGGAAAGTACAGAAGATTATGGAGAGCATACTGGATTTCAAAACATAGAGACACTTATTCTAAATAGTTATTAAGTATCATTTGCACATCAGTATCCTACTGGAGACCACATGATTTAACAATGTTGCCACGTGTCTTTTCCATTTAGCATTATATAATGAGCACTTTCTCATTAATATTACTCAAAACACACTTATGATTTCCTAATAATGATCATGCACATACAATACAGTATCAATTCGATCACAATCCTGTTGAGGAGCATTTTTGAATACAAATTGTAGACTCACATAAAGTAGTTCAGGTCCTAGCTCCACCACTTGGAATTACATAATCCCAGACAAATTATTAACTGTCTTTGTGACTTGTGCTCTTCCCAGTAAAACTGGAAATCATCTGTGCTTCACTCAAGAATTTTAATGTCTTGGTTACTGTTCTATTCTATGAAGGAACACCACAACCAAGGCAGCTTATAAAAGGAAACATTTAACGGAGGACTTGCTGACATTTTCAGAGAGTCATTGCAGGAACCATGGTGGCAGGCAGCCAGGTATGGATCATAGGATAGTAGTTGAGAGCTCACATCTGACCTGCAAGTTCAGGTGCAGAGGAGAGGAGAGGAAAGAGAGAGTCAGATAGCTCTGGACTCACCTCCTCCAAAGAGGCCACACCTCTAACGTGCAAACAATCCCAAACACTGGAGACTAAACTTTCAAACATATAAGCCTATAGGGGCCTTTCTCATTTAAACTACCACAATGAGACAGTTTACCTAAAACACTAGTACCAAGTTTTATATAAATTAAAGCCTGAAAACCATTTACATATTTCAAGGAAGACTGTGTTCGTTTCACAGTTTATTAACAAGGAATCTACAAAAATTGTAATTCATCTTTTATGTGTGAATGGCAAATCTCTAATTATAAATGAGGGAAAATTTGGAAAGCACATTTTGCACCGGATTACTAAATTTGCATTACATTTAATAGCACATACACTGAATTCTATTAACATGTTTCCCCCTTTCTTTATGCACTAAAAGTCCTGAAGAACTAATGAGCACCTAAATAGTTGAGCTGGTGATGCCACCGTCAGTAACCTTACAGGAACAAAGTGAAATGAAGTTTCACAGCTTGCTCACACTTGCCTTCCTCTGGAAAACCGTCCAAATAGGTGTCTGTCTTCTCTGGGAAACTTCTACTGAAAGTTGCAGTTTAAGCACTAATTAGTCATTATGAAATTACTGCTTTTCCTTTGGTGCTCTACCTTCATAAAAGGATTATGAAACTGGAGCCCTTTTCCATTACCAAGAGGCCTTTACGCCGGAGCAGTGTTCAGGGAAATGACTTGGTTTTCAGTATTGCTTTACTACAAATTATTGACCAATTTTCCTTCTCATTTCGGGTATTTTCTGTGCTTAGAGACCCCAGGGGTTTCTATAGCAGCTGTCCAGATTGGTGGGTTGGAAGCCCTCAGCGGTTCTGAGTATCACTGAGGCCTCACAGCCAAATGAAACCAGATGTGGCAGAGATGGTCACATGGACAGCATTCCTGAGCAGAGACTTGCTCAGAGCACAGGCTGCCAAGGATGCCTATGTAGGCAGACTCCCAGGAAGGCAGTCAGGCAGTACCAGAGAGAATTGTTGAGATTCTCAAATAGCCACTAAAGCCTGTAATTACTAAAACAGGGTTCCATACTTGTATCTCCCAGTTTGTTTGTTTGTTTGTTTTTAAATCTATGCTGGGTGTTCTTTATTGAAGACACTAAGCAGCAGAGCCCCGATCTGTTTCCAAGGCCTCTCGCCAATGTGTGCTGCTTACAAAAACACTTCACCGATGACCAGGTTGCCGAGCTGTCGATTCTTGCCCAGGCTTCCCCATAAAGCCCACTTTCATAATATAACTGAACCTAGCTGACAGATTTCATCGAAGGCACAGAGGCAGTGCCTCCATGTTTTGCAAGCAGAGCCCAGATAAACCCAGTGCGCATGAACAGATCATTAAACCAAGCATAAACTCTAGAAATGAGAGCAAAGAACTCTAAAAATATGTGTAGAAATGCCGGGTTGTGTGTAGTAGTATATGGCCTTGGGAGCCCATCCATCTTTTAGTTACATAAGTGAGATGCTTGAGTCCCTGAAAACCCAATCCAGCATCTCTGTTCTCAGTGCCTACTCCCTTGCGTTTGGTCTCACTTAGATGGTGTTGTTTGTCTTTGTTTTCTATTTGAGTTAGCTAAGGAACGGAAGAAGAAGCTGGGAACACTGAACATCAAGAGCTGGAAACTAAACCTGGGATGATTGCTATTGTTTGGGTGGGAGGATGGCTCTCATTATATATTCCAGGCTGGTTTAGAGTTGTCCAGCCTGCCCTTGAAGTCCTGGTGAGACTCGTGCCTCTGTCTAGAATTAGAAGTAGTAGCCACCACACCCAGCACTTCTTGCTTGAAGGTTGGTCTGTTGGGTAGAACACTGGTTCTTACACATTGGTTCTGGGATCAGCACAGGCATTTCCAACATAACTGGCCCAGGGCTCCCACTCTGAGAAGCACTGTACTTGAGATAATTTACTCAACTAAAACCAGCTTGGAAAACTTATTATGAATTGTGTATGACTATCCTGCCTTGAACTACATCTATCTTTCCCCCATGTTCTTTTTTTCTTTTCTCAGATAACCTCCTTCCTGATAGCATCTCAGGGTTTTGGAGTCCCGTGGCTTCATTATCATCACCTCAAATTAAGCCTGCTTCCTCATCTAGTCATCTAGTTATGATAAGGTTTGAAGGAGTTGATGGCATCTTATTATTTTTTCACTTGTGCATTTTCATAGTGAGCCCTCCATTAGAAAGAAAACTGTTGGTGTGGTTCTATTATTGGCATCTTCAGAGCGTGTAGACAAGTGGCTGGGACTGGGTTGACCCAGTCTATTCGTACGTCTCTGGGGAAGGCAAACAGCACAGCTGTTCTGGTACCCACAGCTTGAGCCAGGGCTTGGCTATTCACCAGTTTTGTGACTTTTGGCAAGTGTTTGGGCCTCATTGCTTTCATCCACATGTGAAACAATGATTATGCTGCTATTGTAGCAATGGCTATGGCAGTAAAGGACAATTCATAGGTAAAATGCTTACACAAGGCCCCACCCCATACTAATAGCCAAGAAATGTTAGCTATTATTTAATATTCTGAAGACACTAAGGCTTACTACACAACCTCTTGAGAATATGCAAGAACAAAGAAGAATGGCTGTCTAACCAGAAAAACTTCCCCTGTGGGTGGGTGTGCTAAAGCTTGATTTTCTATTCTGAGGAATTAATTGGCTTTTTTTTTTTTTTTTTTTGCTTTCCAGTAAAAGTAAAAAGAAATGACATAATGCAAGCCATCTAACTCTTACTCTTACTATAAATGAACTGTTTCAGTTTCTCTTTGAGGTGGGTTTTTTTTTAAACTTTTAATTGTTGTTATAGTGGGCAGTCCTGAGGACTGAAACCAAGCAGCCAACTGCTACAACTGGACCAACATCTCAGCTTCAGACCAATGTTTGCCTGCTTGTATCTTTTTCATTCATTCATTCATTCATTCATTCATTGGCAGGCTCTCACTATATAGCTTAGGCTGGACTTGAACTCAAAATCGTCCCTCTCTAGCCTCCCAAGTGATAGGAATTTAGGCATGTGCACCCATGTCCAGTGCTCAAGACCAGACTTTAAAGGCAAGAAAAAGACTCTCTTCAGAGAGCAGCAATAGAAAGAAATGCCTGTAGCCTAGCTGGATAAAATTTTGGAAATCAGTAATACACAAGTAATAATTTTAGAAAGTAAATCAGAAAAATCCTCTATGGAAGGGACATTATTGCTTCAACTGTACCTCCTTAAAAATAAACTCTTAATTACTTGAAGTTTAGCTGTTGGAAAAGACCTTCATTATTAAGCAAATCAAAATAATGTTATGACAATAGAATTTTTTCTTTTCAGTCATAAATCATGTCAGTCTTCATCTTTGTTGATTGCTTCTTCTTGCTTTTATTTGTATTTGTACTTATAAGGCAATGAAATTTGTTATGTAATTATTCTTTTCTATCTTCTCTACAATAAAACTTGTAATTTGCTTACTGAGGTTCTTAAGCACATATAATGCCTGCTGATGTGTTTATGAAAGATAAAGAGATAGAATATGTTCTATCCGGGTGTGGTGAGGCATGGGGGAAGGGGATGTCTCAGTGGACCCATGCTGAAGCATCCCCTTCCCCCTGAGGGACCAGCCACAGGAAGGTGTAGTATAGAATAGAGTTTATTCAGGGTATGGGAGGGGAGCCAGGAGGGTAGTAGAGGCAGAGAAATGTAGAGAGAGGGAGAGAGTAGAGAAGTAGAGGCTGGCCATGAGCATGTGGAGAGAGGGGGAAGCGAAGGAGGGAAGGAGCGAGGGGTCAGAGGGATCAAGAGATTAAGAGAGAGCAAGAGAGCAAGAGAGGGAGGAGGGGACAAGCAGCCCCTCTTATAGTGGGCCAGGCCTACCTTGCTGTTGCAAGGTAACTGTGGAGAGGAGTATACCTGGCTGTTGCCACACTGTGGGGGTGGAGTTTAGGCAGAATGCTAATACCTGCCATTATAAGTAATGTTTAATTAACACAATAATAAGCTGTTTTTTATGGATTCTTTAAAAAGTAAATCGAGATTTGCTAAAACAAAACAAAACATTTTAGCAACCATTGCTATCATTTTTCTATGTCAATAGAGCTTCTAATTATTTCTAAACACTTATCCTTTTTTAAAAAGATTTATTTATTGTTTTATTTATATGAGTATATTGCAGCTGTCTTCAGACACATACTAGAATAGTGCCTCAAATCACATTACAGATGGTGGTGAGCCACCATGTGGTTGCTGGGAATTGAACTCAGGACCTCTGGTAGAGCAGTCAGTGCTCTTAAACACTGAGCCATCTCTCCAGCCAACCCTTATCTTTAGAATTACAGATAAGTGTAGTTTGTAGGTCTCATCAAAGAAACTACATTTTTGCAACAGATGGAGACTACCACAGGGATCCACAACTGGTCAAAATGCTGAGACTAGGTGACCATGGGGTACACAGTTCTAATTACTATATCTACACCACAATCCCAGTACCTAAAGTGCAGGAGACATGGTAGAAAAGGGAGGAGAAAGACTGTGAGAACCAGAAACCAGAAGACCAAGATGTCTGCTGCAACATAGTGTCTTCTAGACAGGATCTGGTCCCATATTCTCTCAACAATATAGCTACTTAAATAAGGCTTGCATAACCAGTACACCAGTTGATGTGCCAGTGAGGGTTAAGGAAATTTCACAAGACCCTAGTCCTAAATGAAGAGCCCACAGGCAAGCAATGTTTGTTGAGGAAGGGAGAATTAGGTGTTTTCTGAGGTAAGTGCCCTAATATGCTACCCATCTCAAATGGTCAGCTCCAAAGAAATATGTAAGTACAACACTGAATGAACTCAGTAGGATGCATTCACACACCACACACACACACACACACACACACACACACACACACACGCCAGTAGAACTATAAATATATAATTGTACAAGAAGGGGTCATGAATTTGAGAGAGAGAGAGAGAGAGAGAGAGAGAGAGAGAGAGACAGTAGAAAGATGATGTATGAGTAGAAATGATGTAACTACATTATCAGAGCATCAATAGAATAAAAAATTCAATTTGACAACATGCATATTAAAATGTGCTTAATTCTTTCTTCCTCCCTCCCACCCCCCCCCCCACCCCCCCCCCCCTGGGCCAGGGGGGGGGTGGGGTGTGTGTGTATGTATATATTTATAACTCTGTATGGGCGATGTATGTGTGTGTGTTTGTTTAACAGTGTGTGTGTGTGGTGTATACATGCACATGCTTGACTGTGTATGAGCATGTGCCTGTGTATGTGAGGATACTTTCTTTCATATACATGCATGTGGATGCATGAGGCTTATGTTCTGTGTCTACTTCTGTTGTTTTTCACCTAATTTCTTTGGGACATGGATCTATTATTGAACCTGAAACTCAGTGATGGGCTAGACCGCCTGGCTAGCCAGGGACTAGGATCTGCTGGTCTCTGCCCTACCCAAGCCCTGGGATTAGATATACACTGTTGCACATGACTTTTTTGTGAGTCCTCCTTCCTGACCAACAAGCACTTTACTCATCAAGCTATCTTCCTAGCACCAAATTTGCCTAACTCTTAATAATTCTTTTTTTAGATACAAGAAAAAAAGTTTAAACACAAATCTGCTTTTAAAAGCTTACTGATAATGAAATGAAGTAGCTGAAATTTTGTTTAAATAAGAAAATGAGGGCTCGAGAGATGGCTCAGCAGTTAAGAGCATTGTCTGCTCTTCCAGGGGAGGCAGGGTTTAGTCACAGCATCAACATGTGGCAAACAAATTAACTACAATTTCAAGGGATCAGATGCCCTCTCCTGGTCTCCTTAGGTACTGCATGCATGTGGTGCACAGACACATAGGCAGGTAAAACACCTAAATACATTAAAAAAAAATCTCAGAGAAAAAAGAGAAGAAAATTATTAAATAAGTCATAGTATGTCTACAAACAAGAACAGTGTGTGGCCATAAATACTCAGCAAGGTAGACTACATAAGGAAACCAGAACACACTGCAATATCAATCAGAAAAATCTAAGTGTATAGGAAATTTAAGACATGAGTAGTACATGTTTCTAAGCCATAAAATAAATAAACTTAAATTGTGTTTACAAAGAAGAAATATATATTTGAGTTTTAATATTTTTACTTTCTCAGGTATTTTCATTTTCTCATTTAATGTGTCACAGAAGGAATATATAACAAGTGAATCAACTGTGGCTCCCTTTAGCTAATGTGTGGAATGCATAAATATCTAAGTTTGACTGCTATTTTGCCACTTAAGTGAAATTTTACCTTATGAAGTAAGAATCTTTAAGCTTAGATTTTGTAGATTCTTATTCCCTTCTACCCTAGATGGAGAGAACCTTTGTCATTAAACATTTGTGTTGGATATGATGAAAAATACCTGTAATTACAGCACTTCGAGGACTGAAGCAGGAGGACTATCACAAGTTAAAGACAAGCCTGTATTATAGAATGAGACTCTGTCTAGACAAACTAACAAACCAGGCAAGCATGCACACGCGCACAGGACAACGTACACATGCACAGACCCTTAACCTGTTGAGGGGCCGGATTATTTGCCCTTCCACTTTCACAGAACTGAACTACAACAACAAAGATGAGCCTGCTGAGAATTCTCAGCATTTGAGCAACCTAGTGCAATGTCCCACGAGCAATGTGCTGTTTATCAAATCATGATTCAGGTTATACATTTGCAAAATGGTGCTGGTTACACACCCAAATATAGTGAATGTAGAAAACAATCTGTTGGAAGCCAACTCCCAGCAGAAAGCATCTTTGCAGCCATCTCGAGCCATATACCCTGACAAGAGACTTGTTTTCAACAGCCTACAACAGCTGAGCACACTCTGATAAACATCTTGATTTTCTCACATATCTTGTTTTGTTGTTTAGCGCCCCCAGCTTCAAGGCACACGTGGTAAAGCATCTTCAGCTGTGGTCCCCTGCTTGTCCACAGCGGCTAGGCACGTGGTAAAGCCTATAAATACCCATGATTTCCTTTCAATAAAAGGAGACTTGATCAGACCCTCTGTCTTGTCTCCATTCTTCGCGTCTCTTGCCCCTCCATCCCCACTCTCTCTCTTGCTAGACCCTGTTGACTGACTCACAGACCAGATCAACAATCAAGCTTATAGAGATCAGTGCTTGGTTAATTTAAGTAAATCATGATTAATTAAACTAATTTGATTATTTATTTAAAAACAGTCAGGTTACATGGGGCTAGAGAGATGGGTCGACAGTTAAGAGCTCATCCAGAGGATCTGGGTTCAATTCCCAGCACCCACATTGTGGTTCACAACCATCCATAACTCCAGTTTGAGTTAATTCATCAGGTACAAACAGACAAACATGTAAACAAAACACTCATACACATAAAACCAAAATAAAATTAAAAATAATTTACCAAATAAATCTATTTTATAGTATATGTAAGGTCTCAAGAAGTTTTACCAATATCAAATTAAGACTGAATAAATTAAAATTTAACTTTCAAAAAGAGAACTGATAACTTAAAACTATTCCCTTAGTAATGTATCTCTAAGATTTGAACATCATTGAACTTGGCTTGCCTGGCTTCTTCCACTTGAAATCACAGATCAGTTATCAAGCTGTTAGAGTAAGGATGATGTCATTAATGATGTGCGCATATTAAGTTGAATGTGTTCTCTCTGGGAATCAAAAAAAGCCTGGTATATAAGCTATACATAAAAGGCATACCTCTGGTTCATGGATGCATTCTGGAATATAATGACATTATAATTGATTGACTTTAACAGTTGCTTACAATTGAAATCTATTTCACTAAGAAGGCATTATTGTGCGGCATGATCCAATGTATGTAAAGGTAATTATTAATAATATGAAGGAGATCTTTTAAATATCTATCAGCAAGGTCTTTTTGAGAAGCCATTAATCCCATGTTTAAGTGTTTTTAGTTCTTTCTGGTTGTTTTAGTATGGTGATAATTAGTGTTCATTCATATTATTTGACTTTTTGAAAAATTTTCGTAATATATGTATACTATATATATATATATATATTTATATATATAAAATACATATATTTGGTGATATATATGTATATATAGCTCATATATGTATACACACACACACACACACACACACACACACAGTATATATATATACTCAATGATACTTTCCAAAACAAAGACTGATAGAAAATCAGTGTAAGAATTGTCACCTCAATGGTGTGTGGAATCAAGGGAGAGAAGTGAGTGAATGTGTTGAAATCTAAGCTTTACGAGGTGGTTTAAACCATTTTACAAATTGTCAACATTAAGAAGCTCATTTCGATGATTGCTGATTTCAATGTTATCATTCTCCACAGAATAGCTTCTCTCAATGGTAGCAGGCAAGCTGAAAGAATGCTAAGAAAATAGAGATCAAAAGGAAAGCTGCAGAGAACACAGTATTGGATCATACCCACCTGTCTGGGAAGTTTGGTGGACAAAGGGCGAACTCCAAGGCTGCCAGTTTCTTTTACCAGTTCCTTGACATCTCACTTGAAATACATACTTGCTGTTTGGCTCCAGGTAGAATTCTGACTGCTGCACATGTGTGAAATTGGTGTCAAATTCTTTAACCTAAAATAGAAGCACAATGGAAGTAAGGTGATGTGGGACAACTACTAGATTCTGGGCACTTCCTAAAGCCAGAGAGAGCAAGCAAGAGCAGAGCACTCTGCACAAAACATACACAGCCACATGCCGGCTTTAAAATTAACCATACTGGTTTATATTTGACAAGGTTGGAAATCTCCAGAAATTCCAAACTATAATACAATTTACACTTTGGAATAGGTGTTCCGCCCTGGAGGAGTGGGGGGTGTATTTAATTTTAATGAAGCATATTCTTTGTTTGTAATGGGTTTCTGTTTTCTTTTTTATATTAGGGTCTGACAAAGTACAGGCTGGCCTCAAACAGTATGTAGCTGAGGATAATCTTGAACTCTGGTTTGCCTTGTCCCTACCTCCTAAAACTATGATTTTTGGGATGCACAGTTGCCCAGTTACTTGGTGCTGGAGGTTGAATTAAGGGCAAGAATTGAATATTTATAAGAATAATTTCCATGAATGATGAAAATATCTCATTTGTTTATGAAAAAATTAGAAAAAAATACCCAGAAGCTGAATTGATAAACTGGTCTTTATTGGAGATTTATATAAATTGTATAACATGTCTGAACCTGTGTGTACAAGTGATTTAGAGTAAATAAAACATTCGAGAAAGGTAAACTCTGAAAATATTCCTGAGCTATTTCCTGTTTCCTTCCTGTTGCATTTTCAGAGTTCATCTTTCTTGAATAGGAACGATGAGAACCAGTGCCTTAGCCAAAGTGATTGACTCAGCACAAACGGAATGTGATGTCTCTACGCAGCCAGAGAATCTATTCACTTGAACAAGAAGGAGTTTTATCTGCTTTAAAGAGTGATAGAAACTTATTAGCTAAATGGGTCTCCTCTTCTTATTCTCCTCACATCCTCAAAGTCACTCATTCCTTCCTCAGAATACAAGACCTCTTCTCCGGATGCTGCCTGAAGTTAGAGACAGCTGCACACATAGACTCAAAGCGCTGCTCTAAACCTTCCTATATCTTAGCAGCATGTACGAGGAGGAACACACGGTACCTCATGGGTCTGAACTTTCCTCAGACAATCGATCTTTCTCACTTTGAACCTTTAGCTACTAATCTGAAACCTTTTATAATGGTGCCAAAACCCATGAGGTGGCTCAGGTGAAAGAGATGCCCATTGGAACCCCATTGGCCCCTCTACCCTTACTGCTGCTTCTCCATAACCTACACTGACCCTGTCCTCCTTTGGTAAAAGTAATCTCTGGGACAACTGCAATCTGTGGACCAACCAAGTAAAAGTTAATGTTAAGGCAGGTGCCTCCTCTGAGCTTGGATTAGAGCCCATTGCTCAGTTTTGGGGATACCCAAACTCAGCTTGTTTTCCTGGGTGTGTCAATGGCCACACTTTTGGGAGGAGATCAGCAAGCAGAGAGGGCAGGCTTCCCTCGCTTGTCTCCACTTGCTTGACTTACTCACCAAGCCTCAAAATGGACACAGCTCATTCTTGTCTATTCTTGCCCGCCTAGGATTCTCTCTTCAGGTGTCTTTTCTCAAAATGCTTTAACTTGGGGGGAGGGATCATACTCAAATGACCAATTTTCTTTTATAACATCATCTCTTCGCAGAAAAATAAATTAAACAATGGCTTTTGATGGCGTAAACATAGTTCCCTTGATATAAATTATTTGTATAGACCTAAATTTTATACAGCATAGTGGCAAATGGTTCAAAGATTCCTGTAGCAAGAGTCTTTTCTATCTCTAAAATACCTCTTTTTCCTCTCTGGTTTTCTTTACTATATTCTCCACACAAAAGCCCTCTGTCCAGAAAGCCTTTTCTTCTGACTTGTTGGAGACTGCAACTTTTCTGTAACTGCTAGCCTCATGCCTAGCCTAACTCTTTGGTTTGCTCTGATGATAAAACCTCCGGCTTCTCCAGTGCCATACTTGGGTTCTATCTGTCGCCTCTGACACATGGTAGCTCAAGACTGATACTTTCTGGCCCTCCAGGTTCTTCCTAAAAGCCTCCTGATTTCTCTTAGACCTGGCTATGTGCTCATGCTCCCCATGTAGTTGTTCCCTAGATCCCTCCATGCAGGTAAGACATGACTAAGGTACCCCTATCTTGTCCTGACTCCATTTTGTGTTTTCTTAGACAATTCTTGGCTTTCTACCATACAATAGTCACATTTACCTTGGCAACACATTTGAGATTTCCATGGCCTTAATAATTGGTCCAGATGTGTTAACCAAAATAATTAATGTTTATACAAACATCATAAACTAAAATAACCGAGGAAGGTATACGTAAAAATGTAATTGTTATTCTATCTAAATTAATTACTATATTCTGTCAGAAATAATGTTTCAAGGTTACTCTGACCCTCAACTAACTTTGATGTAAATGATGATCTTTGTGACTTTTGCCTTTAAAAAATGCGGTAACCCCTGAGCTTCGGCATCAAAACACTTTGAGGCATGTGGCTGCTCTTGGTCACTGGCTAAAAAAGGACTCATATACTTTTAGTTGGCTTAATCAGTGTGGTTTTCTTTACCTTTCTTGTGTGGATTATTATAGGTGCACCACCCCATCTCCAGGGCTGCACATCACAGAAGCCACCACTATTTTTCTAGTAAAACATGCACCAGCTACCACCTGCAGTTTCTCCTGCAGGCCAGACCAAAGCAGGTTCATATTCTCAATCTTTCTGGAATGAGGAGTCCACTTCTCCCTCCATGCTAACTTCTGACCAAAGTGAGACCATGTTTCACCTGGAGAAACTATATTATGACCCACAGAGTGCTATCTTGTTCCATAGAGCCCACCAAATTACATTTAAGAAAAAACTGGTTTATGCTCAATTCACGAAATATACAAAGTGAAAAAAATTAAGTAAGAGACCGGTGGGAGGAAGGGAACCCCTGGGGATGGAAGTCCTCTTTCCTAACATGCTTGTTTGAAAACTTCATACAGAAGATTTAGAAACAGTCACTCAGTCTTTTGCCTTCTCAGTGGTTAAACGTACTGTGCTACATGTTACTTCAGTGTGTTGTCATCTGTTGGTCTGATTTGATATGTGTTTCTAAGGGTTTTATTTACTCTGTCTTATATGACCTATGATGTCTATCTTCCAAATGATGTAAAAAATGATGTTAAAAAATAAGATCCATTTTAAATATTATAAGGCTGATTTTTAAGATGTGAACATGTGAATGAATGTATATGTATAAATATGTATATGCACGTAAACATTTTGAAATATAGAGTTTTTAAAGATAGAGACATCTTGTAGTTTACAGACAGCCTTAATTTTATTTACATCAAAAATATAATTTCTATTTTATGATATATTTTGTATAATGTCTTAGTTAGAGTTTTACTGCTCTGTGAACAGACAGCATGAACAATGCAACTCTTATAAGGATAACAGGCTAGTTTACAGATTCAGAGGTTCAGTCCATTATCATTAAGGTGGGAGCATGGCATCATCCAGGCAGGCATAGTTCAGGAGGAGCTGAGAGTTCTATGTCTTCATCTGAAGGCCATTAAGAAAAGACTGGCTCCCATGTGGTCAGGGGTAGGGTCTCATTGCCTGTGCCCCCAGTGACACACTTCCTCCAACAAGGCCACATCTACTTAAACAAGGCCACTCCTCCTTATAGCATCACTTTTTGGGCCAAGTATATTCAAACCAACAGACCATAATTAATTCCTATGATATAATATGATTTTCTGAGTTTTCATTTGAAATGTAATTTATTGACAAAAAACTATTCTCTAGATTTTCAAAAATAAAACAAAATAAGAAAAAGTCATATGAAAAATATCTATGGATAATAAAGTATACTTTGGTAAAGAAAATTTTAGCAAAAAGGAAATGTTTTGTATGAAAAAGGGGTTTTTATGGTTAGATAAAGAATTGATCCAAAATGAAAATAGATTAAAATAAATTAAAAGGTTAAAGTATGTTATGAAAAGGTTACAGTAGTTAAATGTCAAAAGAAAAAAAGATGACACAGTTATATCTCAGTTGGTATCAATAATTAAAGGCTATTAAAATTTGGACTGTCTTTAATGTCTTTTATCTTTTTTAACTAGGTAAACCATCTAAAATGTAATAATTAGACTTCTTCAAATGTTATGTGTTTTCCTATTGGGCAAAGTTTCAATTTGCCAGAGAGCCACTGAATACTTAAATTTAATTATAATTTGTCCCATTATAAAAAAAGAATTGTGCTTATTATTTTCAGTAAACAACTTCCACCAATAAAATATCAAAACTAACTAGTGTTTGGCTTTAAGAGCTGCCTTTTAGAAAAAAAATCTATTGTTACTTTTAAAATAAGAACTCGGTTTCTTACAAAAAGTTTAGTATAAACAACTGGTGCCATCTCTAATTAAGGGAGACATACGCTGTGACAAGAGTCTTTTGAAAATGTTAACTAAAATTCTAAACTTGATTATAAAATCTTTGCACAACAAGCTTCTGAGAAATGAAGATTTGTATTAATTTGGAAGAAAACTCTCTCCAGTTTGGAAGGAAAAGATTACATTTTACATTTCTTAAATCTTGTTAAATTTTTAAATATTTAAAATTTTGTTTGATATATTGCTAAATGATAAAATGATGCTAATTTCTGTCTTGGTCAGGATACGAGTAGCAACATTGTATCCTTATATTACTGTCTTGGTCAGGATAAGGGTAGCAACATTGTGTTTTGTGTTTTGATTATGATTTTTTTTTCACCCAGGCCTATTACCTTATTTATTAAAACAAGTTCTTAGGTTGAAAAATAATCAAGTTTTCCACTATTTTCATCTGAAAATTTTTCTTATTTTTTCTTTCACTAAAAGTTTTGGGTATATGGAGAACAATTTTGTTATAGGAAAATTTGAAACAATACAGCACTGTGACCTGATTTCTTCTATAATTTGAGATTCCATTTACTTTCCTATCCACTGGCTTTACTTCTTTAGACTGTGACGGTTTGTTTGTATATGTTTAGCCCAGGAAGTGGCACTATTTGGAGGTGTGGCCTTGCTGGAGTAGGTGTGTCACTTTGGGAATGGATTCATAAGGCAGAGTGAGAAAGGGATTGCTGTAGGTTGTACAGTTTGAAAGCAGAACTGAGCTTTGCCCCACAGCCTGTGATCTAAGCCATAAGGCTTTCCTTAGATAGATAGCTGCTTGCCACTGCCCTCCCGTTCTAGCTCTATCTGATGAAGGCAGTGTCACACCAGAACTGTGGTGAAAGGTGAAGGCCCTTTCAACTCTCCATGTTTTTCTGCTCATGACCACAAGGAGGCATGACCTAGATGAGAACATAAAATACCTTCATCCTGGCTATTTTTGACTTGACTGGAGAATCATAGAAAGAAATGGTGATTCGATTCACCCTTTTCTGTGTTAGTGGCTTTATTTTAGAAGTAGGTAGAAGGGTTAGGATGTGGGCTTTGGATCGAAACCTGTTGTTTTCATATACTGAATATTCACTGGATATCTGGAGCAATGCAGAGTTTGTGAGAGGAACTTATTTCCTAACTAGCGCTTCACTCATCCAGCCTGTATTTCATTTATATAATGAATAGAGTTAATACTACTGGCTGCAAAGGATTGTTGTGAGGATTACAGGAGATTATGTGTATGATGGGGACAGGAGGGACAGATAGAGGTACTTTTACATTGGTTGTATAGCAGTTTCCTCAGAAAAATTCCCACCATGCAGGAAGGAAGGCTCATGAAGTTTAAGAGGTAAACAAAAAGTCAGTTCGATGACCAAGAGAACAGAAACTTGGATGATTCTCCAGGGCTCCTCCCCAGTGTAAAAATGAGTACACAGCTGGTTGGGAGGGGCCTCTGGCAGCTGTGTGTGCATAGAAACTGAGTTACCTGAAAGCTATGCAGAGAGCTCCAGGGTGTATGCTTTCAATGAGTCACCACCAATGTTGGTTGTTTTGGGTGATGCAGCTGCTTTTGAGTCATCCCTGGTCTTGTGAGTAACTTCTCACTCATATTCCTGTTAGGAACTCCAATAAGAATTCATTGTTTCACAGACTTGGACAACGGTGTAATCTTTCATTTGGTTTGCATGAGTTCTCTTTCTGGGGTGAATAGACTTTCTTTCTCCTCTTTTCTTTTCTTCTCTTCTCTTCTCTTCTCTTCTCTTCTCTTCTCTTCTCTTCTCTTCTCTTCTCTTCTCTTCTCTTTTCCTCTCTTTCTCCCCTCTCTTCTCTCTTTTTCTCTTATCTATCATCTATGTATTTGTCATCTATCATCTGTATATCTATCTATCATCTATCTATCATCTATCTATCTATCTATCAATCATCTATCTACATCTATCATCTATGTATTTACTTATCATTTACCATCTGTCTATCTACATCTATCTACCATTTATCTAATAATCATCTATCTATCATCTATTATCAATCTGTAATAGATCTATCTATCTATCTATCACTCCCTCCACCTTTTGTGTGTGTATGTATTGAATCTCTCCAGGAAAATGCCATCACACAACGTTCTACACAATAAGGACACATTCGTACTTCATAATTTGAAAGATACCTGTAGGAACACATTGTGAAAAACCCAGCACCACTGTTTGTTTTGAGTTAACCTAACTGCAAATCATACAGTGACTTGGGAGGAATATAAGATTTAATGACCTTGATTGTATCTGAATTCCCCTCCTCTTACACAGAGGCCATAATGAGAAAAAGTGTAGCAGACAAGAAAAGACAAAGCTGACCACCTGACTAGAGGGAAAAAATCTAAATCTGAGAATAGCTTATTGCCTTTGTTTTGACTTGTCATAAAAACATGCTAACTCTGGTATCCTGAAGAACTATGAGCTAAAACTCCTGACACGGAGGTGAGCATGGAATGGCTGTTCCCGAGGGCTAGAACAAGTCCAAAATATGTCAAATAGCCTCTGGATGTGCAACACTCCAGCTGCTCCATATACTGAAATTCTCATCAGTCAGTCTCTGCAGCCACAGCTTCACTGCACCAGCTGTGTCTGTGTCTTTAGATATGTTGTCTATGTATGTGAGTGTATAAATGCATACAAAAATTTAAGGGAGTTTAGGATACTTTTTATCACTACTGTGTCTTTAAAAACAAACAAATAGATAAACAGGGTTTTCAAGATCCTTATTTTAGCCAGGCCTATTTAAGAGAAGAACTTTAAATGTGCATTTTTAAGATTGTAATTTAAAAAACCTATTTTGAGTCTAACACAAATATTTTAGAATTTACAGATCATCTTAATGTGTTGTACTATAATGACACATTTTAAAAGACTATTCATCTTTGATTTTATTTAAAATAATAATAAATTTATAAATGTCATATTTTATATTGTTTTGTATGCCTCATAAACACTAATAAAAGGTAAATGCTTTTTCTAACAGAAAGCATTTCAAGGTATCTGTTATAAAAACTTAAATCTTTAACAAGTTATTTATTGAAATTTGGTTAAGAAAACAAAAACTAGTAATGTAGTTTATCTATGTCTTTAACTGTTCGATATATAATGTACTGTGTGTTTTCTGTGTTTTAGATACAACCTCTGGAGTTTTCATTTAAAATTACCACATTAAAAATTGTCTTCTAAATTTTCTAATAATGATGTTAATATTAAAGTATGTTGTAAAGGTTTCTTAAAAAAAGAAATATGTTGCCCCTGGGCTTGATATTCAGGCCCACAACTCTGGCTGCTTTCCCGGAGACCACACTGTCACCTGGGGCCCCAGACAGGAGTCTAGCATAACCATCATCAGACAGACACCACCTAGCAACTGATGGAAACAGATGCAGGGACCCACAGCCACACAGTAGGCAGAGCTTGGGGGATCCTCTAGAAGAGGGAAAGAGAAAGGATTGTAGGAGCCAGAGGAGTGAAGTATACTACAAGAAAATCTTCAGAATCAACTAACCTAGGCCCATAGGGTCTCACAGAGACTGAACCACCAATCAGAGAGCATGCATGGGACTGACCTATGCCCTTTGAACGTATGTAACATTCGTGTAGCTTGGTCTTCATATGAGACTCTTAGCAGAGACTGTCTCTGGCTCTGTTGCCTGACTTTGGGACCCTTTCCTTCTACTGGGCTGCCTCCTCTAGCCTCAAGGGGAAGATGAACCTAGTCTTACTGCAACTTGATATGCCAAGGTTGGTTGATATCCATGGGAGGCCTCCCCTTTTCTGAAGAGAAATAGAGAAGGAGTGGAAGAGAGTTGGGGGGAGGGATGGGAAGGGAAGGACTGGGAGGAGAGGAAAGAGGGGAAACTTCACTGGGATGTAAAGTAAATTAATAATTTAACTAACTAATTAATTAGTTAAACCGTGTATCTAAGTTAAAATAATATAAAGGTTATAAATTATTTAAGGTTAATTCCATAAACTGAGATAAATTTTAATACTTGATGTTTTGTAGCAATATTTTTTTAAGTATTGGTTTGTTTTTAATATTCTTTTACTAAATAAACATTTAAAACCTGTGATTAAATTTTAATTTTTAAATATTTTCTCATTGGACAAAGCCTTTACTTTTCAGATAATCAGTCATTGCTTTAACCATAGAAATTTCTCTTTAGAGTCTGATGCCCACCTAGACTATTTATACTGTGTTAATGAACAAATATTTAAATCTAATTTTAAGATTTGATCTATTAGAGAAACATAACATATAGCATTTTAAAATACTAAACTATGATAACTTAAATTCAAAATTAGTTACAGAGTCCGTCTCAGAGGATAAAAGACCAGATGATTTCACCAACTCAAAACACACAAACACACAAAAATCACACCAAAGACTCCATTCTGCTTTTAAAAATCAGGACTGTATCCATGTAATTGTAACTTACTTCTAGGGAGATGTGAACATTCTCAACATTCTCAATCTGGCAATGCATTCATGTAGGCTTTGAAAATTCTGGGTACCAATCTCCAACACCACTGACAATCAAGTCTTCCAAGTTACTAACATTTTTCACACCTTTTATGTCTATTAAATTTTTTTGTAATTAGATTTTAAAATCTTTTTTATGATATCTAATATTCTACCTGACTTCTAAATGATAAAATAATACTAATCTTGGTTTTAATGAAGTTAAATAACAATATTATCTCCTTTTATTTGATCATGCCTTTTTGTATGACTGAATTTTACTCTAAATCTTATGCTGTTCAAAACTAATATTTAAAAGATTCAAGTGTTTTTATTGCTTACAATTTGAATAAAACAGGAACAAAAAACTCCTAGTTTTCAATTTAAAATTTAGCTCCTTTAACTTTCACTAGAGATACACAAATATTTGGGTAACTTTTTTTATCCAAGTTATACAAAACAATCAATGTCTAATAATAACAACATAACCATAAACACTGATGTTTTTTGGTTTAATTAGTATCTAAAATGCCCTATTGGACAATTAGCCAAAATTTAAAGTTTCATTAAGCAATATTCATCGTTTGCAAATAAGAAAGGGACAATGCCATATGTAAAGTCTTATTTCTAACAATTTAAATATAAGTAAGATAGTTCATTGACACAAACACAGAGGGAATTATATAGCCAATCTTGTCAAAAAATACATTTTGTTTATTTTTAAAATATTTGTTTCATCTGTAATCTTTTTTTATCACACAAGACTATGTTCCTGATAACTTAGCTGAAGGTAGAGCATCCGAAGTCACATGTACTTCATAGATCAGACACTGAGAGGGTAAAACAATAAGGCAGATCTGGGTCATGATTGTGATCAGATTATTTTTGATATAATCTAGGAGTTTCTTTCTTAATGCCCTTCGAGAGCTAATTCCTCTGTCCCAAAGATGCTGCCTTGTCCACTACTCAGCCTCACTTATATCAGATTCCAGCAATAATCCTTCTTAACTATGAGGGACCTGATAATATTTAATATATAATGTATACTACCAAGTGTACAAATTGTGATGCGTGGTTAACAGGAGAAACTGAAAAGAAGCTATGTAATGATTAATTGGTTGATTGATTGTTTGATTGGAACTGTAATACAGTGGAGGGATTGGAATGTTGCAGATCCAGAAGCTAATTATCATGGGCTAGTTCTGGTTGGGACAGCCATCCCTTGCCCATATCTGTGTCAGAACTAACATGTGTGACTAGCAGATAAAACCAAACCACCACCACCACCAAAACTTCTTGGAATCTGTTAATTAGCAGATCACTAGCTTCCACCAACCCAAGAGCTAAGAAAGCATGTCAGGCATATAGAAAAGCTGCCCAACCAATATAGTTTTAAACTTGCTTTGATTTATGACTTTCTTTTTTTTCCAAAACTTCATGAAACTCTCTCCATATTGGATTATGAAATTTGGGGTAACCTAAATCTGTGTTCTTGGACCATTGTTATTTAAAATGGTTTCAGAATAAATGATTTCTTATTTCCTTTAAGATGAGAGCTGTGTTTTTGTGTGTGTGTGTGTGTGGAGAGAAGATAGGTCTTTGGGTCCTTTAGTCTTCTGAGTTCCCAAATGGGTGGCATTCTGAACACTGTACATTTTTAACATCTGATAGAGATTGTTTTGAAATGAGAGATTAAGGCCAAGAAGATGGCACAGCAGGTTCAGGTGTATGTGTACCACTAGATCTGATGACTTCTGGCCTACATATTGGAAGGAGAGAATAGATGGTTGGCCTCATTCCTGCATGTGTACTCTCTAGAGCAGGCACTCTGATCTCCAATAATAAATGTTCAGAGTTTTTTTTTGGAAAGGTGGGCATGGTAGTATAAATGTGTATTTTCCATGTTTGAGAACTAGAGACAGAAGGGTTAAAAATGCCAGACCAGTCTAGGGT
Organism: Grammomys surdaster; assembly: GCF_004785775.1. Taxonomy (NCBI): domain Eukaryota; kingdom Metazoa; phylum Chordata; class Mammalia; order Rodentia; family Muridae; genus Grammomys; species Grammomys surdaster. The sequence goes on along the minus strand of NW_021605171.1, from coordinate 193,145 downwards.
GCACAGTAAACTTAAAAATTTTAAAGGTACTATCTAGCCTCCAATCCCACAGGCACTAGGTGGAGCCAGAGAATCAGTATTTCAGCCAGAGGACCGAAAACCTCGGAAAACCTGTTCTAAGTCATTGATAGTGTGTTTTTAATTTACAGACATTGGCATAAGTCTTCAATTATCTGGCTTTATGGAAGTTTATTATATTTTAAAATAATGAAATGATATTTTTTCAAATGTAGCCAAACTGGAACCATTTCCTAGGTCAGACTAATTCCAATTAATGGGCTTATTACTCACAGGTATTGCCCTGTGATGATTTTATTAATGAGCCTCAAACAGACTAGAAGCTGCTTTTGCTAAAAAGCACAGACTCCTGACTTGTCCATACAGGGTAACTAGAAGCAAGAGAAAGCCCACACCTCTCTTTTATTTCAGGCCCATTTGTCTCCTGTAGTTTGGATGAAGGCACAGAAACAAGTCATTGTCTTTGATTCCTCTCAGGTAACACTGGTCTCTAGAAACAGCAAGACTACCCAGAACCAGTCTGTCACACATCTAAGTGCATGCCTCAGTGAAGGGCAGGGCACAGCTGGGCGCTGGAGTAATCTTCTGAGGAGTACACCTTAAATAATAAGTACATTGTGAGACCACCTTGGAGGATAAGAGGTCAGATGGTAATTAATGAGCTCACACCTGGACAAGGACTGGGTAAGCATGCATGCCGCTTGCCTTCTGCTTAAACCTAACCCTCATGTCAGTACCCTGATGATAGACTTGGGAGTAATTGAATGGTTAACTTGTTTATCTTGTTTTGGTTTTGGTTTTCCCTTCTGTGGCCACACTCAATGGGACTCTCTGTTGGGAGCTGACTCCTAGCCGAAAGTGGCTTTCATCTTTGCAGCCATATACCCTGACAAGAGACTTGTTTTCTACAGCCCACAACAGCTGAGCATACTCTGGTAAACATCTTGTTTTTCTCACATATCTTGTTTTGTTGTTTAGTGCCCTCAGCTGCAAGGTGTACGTGGCATCCATGGCTACAAGGCACATGGTAAAGCACCTTCAGTTGTGTTCCCCTGCTTGTCCACAGTGGCTAGGCATGTGGTAAAGCATATAAATACCCAGGATTTCCTTTCAATAAAGAGAGATTTGATCAGATCCTCTGTCTTGTCTTCATTCTTCATTCGTCTCTTGCCCCTCCATCCCCACTCTCTCTCTTGCTAGACCCTCACCCTCGGACTGGAACAGCAGCTCGGGCCAGGACAAAGTGGCCCCCAAATGTGGGGCAGAATGGATCATTACAACTCTCCTCTGCTTTTCACCACACCCATATGCTCTTTAGTTAGTGTGTTAGAGACAAGTGACCAAGCTTAGCTTGTTGGGGCTCCCAGGTCCAGGCTTGTTGTACCCTAAAAGCTTTGATTGGAAACCAAACTGTATTCAACCAAACTGATTGCAAACTGTGCCTCTTCTAAGATACTTGGTAATTTAATCTTGATATTTAAGTACAGTTACTTTGTTCAGAAATTCACTTTTAGCTTCATATTATCTCATCTTAAAGCTTAGATTAAAACTAGTAATAAATCTTAGAGTTTGTACACTATTTAAAGATTTTTTTTTATGTCGATGTTTGTCTGTGTGCATATGCATATGTGTTCCGGTGATTGTGGAGGCCAAAAGAGGATTGTAAGCTACCCCAATATGCACGTTGGGAACAAAATCATGGTCTTCTTCAAGAGTGACATTGTCTTTAATAACTGACCCATTGTTTCAGCTCCTGAATTACACATTTTCATTTTAAAAACTGATATCTTTCTTTAAGTGTCAAATCTCAGCATAGAATGCTTGAGTTTATATTTGTGAGTATAGATGTAAATTTCATCCTAAGAGACAATTATAAGAAACTAAAAATGATCCCATTTAGTTGCAAATTCAGCCTATTTAGCAATTTACAAAAGGCAGAAGATAATTTCAGAAAACAACCCCATTCAGAAGCATATAGTAATCACTGAAATTAGAGTAGCTCAAATATCATATCAGTTGAGAAGCAGATCCTGCCTAAGTCCAGCTGGAATATAGCTTATTGGCTTTTCTGTAAATCATTTCCTCATAGGCTAAGGAATAATGAAAACTTAGCTTACATTCCACATTGGGTTTGTTGTTGCCTTGTATCTCATCTCACAGAATACTTTCCCAATCATCGTTTTGCTCTTCCAGTAAATTATGGTCTTGGGCACAGTAGCATTTGTAGTCTCAGCCCTGTAAATGATGGACGCAGAAGGTATCACTAGAAAAATAAACAAAATACTAGTGGTTAAAAAACTTCCTCAGGAGATTCTTGGTCTTGTGAAGGGTGGATGCTCCAGTGTGGGGGAATTTGAGGGTGGGGAGGTGGATGGGGTACATCCTCATAGAAGCAGGACAGGGGGGATGGGATAGGGGGTTTCTGGGTATGGGAGGGAAATGGGGAAAGGTGATAACATCTGAAATGTAAATAAATATCCAATAAAAAAGAATAAGAAGGAGGAAGAGGAGGAGGAGGAGAGAAGAAGAAGAAGGAGAAGGAGAAGGAGAAGGAGAAGGAGAAGGAGAAGGAGAAGGAGAAGGAGAAGGAGAAGGAGAAGGAGAAGAAGAAGGAAAGAAACCTTCTTCAAGGGTTAGAGAGATGGCTCACTGGTTAAGAGCACTGAGCTCTTCCAGAGGTCCTGAGTTCAATTCCCAGCAACCACATGGTGGCTTACAACCATCTGTAATGAGATCTAATGCCCTCTTCTGGTGTGTCTGAAGACAGGTACAATGTACTCATATAACTAACTAACTAACTAACTAACTACTAACTAACTAACTAAGTAACTAAAATCTTAAAAGGAAGAAAAAATAAAGAATACAAATTCCAAAAAAAAAAAAGCAAACCAAAAAAAAATTCCTCAAGGAGAAATTCATACGTCTTCATCTACATATAGATCTATTAAAACTCAAACTACAAAAGCTCATTGAAGTAACAGCTGAAGAACCTTGTCTTATTTCTGATGTATTATGTAAAAGACAAGTACTTCTTATAGGTCTAGTGAAACTTGAGCGACTGGCCTCATTATTTGTAGTATAAAAAAGAGATTAAGGAGATATATTTGCTTTCATGGCTTGGACTTTGAATGTTCCCAGTATGTTAAAGGCTTAGTATCCAGCTTGGCACCACTGGGAGATAATGGGAGCTTGAAGATTCTTAATCTAATAGGAAGTCTTAGGTCATAAGAGGCTTATGTCTTAAAAGGACATATTGGGACTCTGGCCCCTCCTCTCTCTTTCTGTTTGCTAGCAATTATAAAGCAAGCAGCCTCTTCCACCATACACTTTGCTATGATGTGTGTCCCTGGCATGGGTCGAAAGCAATGGGACCAACCAATCATGGACTGCTAGTAGCACAATGTCAAGCTAATTTGAATCCTTCCTCCTTACAAGTTGAGTATTTTAGGTGTTTTGTCACAGTCACAGTGACACTGCATCCCTGTTTACTTAAGATCATCCCACTTGATAAGCTGTTAAACACACCTTTCACAGCAATATTCTTTTTCTATTGTATAATTAGGAAATATACATCTAGATAATAATGAAGTAAGGATATTGTACCTGCTGCTAACTTATTTTATTCTTCTATTGCAATAAACAAATCCCCTGAGAGTATGCAAATTGTCATGCATCCAGATGGGTCACCTTGTAATTGTTTTATGAGAAACTGAGTAGTAACTGGACTATTCACATTTATAAGCTATACAAACACTTGTAAATTTCTTTATCTGAACAGAGTATGCTATTTGATACTTTTCATTTCTTCTATATGTGTAATGTAAAGGTGAAGACATTAGTCTTTGTTAGATACATTATCAACTCAAAAGCCTGCATCTAGGTTCCAGGAACTTTTGCTATGACTTAATATTCTTTAAGAATTTATTAATATGTAACTTCACAGAATACATTTTGGGAAGCTATTGTTTTATTTAGCAATTACCTAAAATTATATACACGGTAGGTAATTTATAGAGAATTATAAAACTAAAAATATACTTTCTGCTGTACAGTCTTATATAGCACTAAACAGCATAAACATTAAGGCAAATTTTGTTAAATTCCGGAACTCACTGTAGGTGATTTATATCACTTAAATTACAAATTCGTTGGCCTTTTGCTAGTATAAGGTTTGTTTTAATAGTAATCAGTTTCTAAATTTTTCTGGAGTAAAGAAAGTAGACCCTCAGGGCTTTAAGACCACTTAAAATCATTTTAGGTACTATCAAGCCTATAAATTATATTCTTCTTCCTGTCTCCCACTAGAGTTTGGCTTATGCATTCAGAATAGCATCATTTAGCATTCTGAATCCTGTAAAAATCAACAAAATCAAAATACAATAACTGTTTCCATTTCATCAAAAAGTAAGTAAATAAAGTTGGGGGGTGGGGACAAGGGCACTCAGGCAGAGAGAAGGAGGAAGAGAAGAGGGAGAAGGAGGAGAAAGAAAGAGGGAGGGAGGAAAGGAGGGATAGAGAGAGAGCAAACGGGCGTAAAATGTCTGGATTATATAGGAAAGAGCCTCTGGAGGAAGGGCACCCCAGCTGCTGAGCTGGAAAATTCAGGGTTGGGGATCAGGTATGCTAGGTAGGGACTGAGGGATGCTGGGAGAACCAGGAGGCCGGCCAGGTCTGCTTTGATATGTAAAATATGCACCTTGGTCCCTGGTTCCAGCATCCTTAACTAGTTCCCCACTCTCTGCATCTCTGTCCACTATCCTCTCTCTCTGCTCCTCTGCCGCCCCCACGCCCCAATCTCTTTGCCTTCCCTCTCTGTCTCTCTGCATGATGACTTCACTGGCCTCATTCTCTGAGATTGAGAAACCCAAAGGGAGCTGTTCTCAAATAAACATGCTTTTATACTTTAAATTCGGTTCTCTATGTCAGTGGAGAAACTTTTCAGCGTCTACTTCCATTTGTTCTCCTCTCACTGCACGAACACTTCGACCTTCATGCACAGTGCACAGTGCTCACTCCCTCAGACACACTCATTGCACCCGTGAGGGCAGAGACAAGGTGGCCGACCCGTGTAAAATAAAACTAGATTCTTGTGTCTAATTATGCACAAATACCAACTTCAAGTGGGCCATTATACACAAATGCCAACTTCAAATAGACCATAGATCTCAATAAAAGGCCGAAAATTCTGGCACTTTTAGGGGAATAAATAGAAAATGCTTTACAATATTGGCCCAGACAAGGACTTTTTGAAAAGAACTCCAATCCCCTGGGAAATAAGACAACTGTTAACCAATGGGACCTCACAGTATTATAAAAACTTGAAGAGACAGGAATGAAGGCTACTCTTCAACTCAAGTTTCTCTTCCTAGGTGCCTCTACTTTGTGTCAAGCTGACAAACAACTAATAAGGACAAAGAATGTATATGTGTATATACATATATGTGTCAAACACTTTCATATCTCTATACATGTATATATGTGTATAAATATCGTAATATATACAGACATGAAATGTTTCATGAAACCCATTTCTTTGTATACTAAACAAACAATTAATTTTTTTTGTTGTTGTTGAAAGTCTTTATTTCAATTGGTAGGGTTACACTCAGGTATTCAAAACCTAAGTGTAGCATCTAGTGTCCAGAGCACAGAGGTTTTTTATTCCAACAATTAATTTTTAAAATGAAGAACTTCATGATGATTTTGCCACAAAGCAGTTCATGATATTATACTTTATGATGGTGGAAAATCAGGAGTAGTGTAAATTAACAAGGGAACAAATGATCACATGTTGAACTTGTTAGTATTTCTCCTAGGCTCTGCCCAATAGTTGGCTAGCAACAGCCAGATACAAGTCTGGCTTGCTATAAAAGGACTGTTTGGCCAATCTCTCTCTCTCTCTCCCTCTCCCCCTCCCCCTCCCCCTCTCCTTCCCTCTCTCCCCCTCCCCTTTCCCCTTTCCCTCTCCCTCTCCCCTTCCCCTTCCCCCTCCCCTTCCCCCTTTCCCTCTCCCCCTCCCCCCCTCTTCTCCATCTCCCTGTCCCTCTCCCT
>NW_021605171.1:168499-186676 GCF_004785775.1 Grammomys surdaster | reverse complement strand
CACAATGTCAAGCTAATTTGAATCCTTCCTCCTTACAAGTTGAGTATTTTAGGTGTTTTGTCACAGTCACAGTGACACTGCATCCCTGTTTACTTAAGATCATCCCACTTGATAAGCTGTTAAACACACCTTTCACAGCAATATTCTTTTTCTATTGTATAATTAGGAAATATACATCTAGATAATAATGAAGTAAGGATATTGTACCTGCTGCTAACTTATTTTGTTCTTCTATTGCAATAAACAAATCCCCTGAGTGTATGCAAATTGTCATGCATCCAGATGGGTCACCTTGTAATTGTTTTATGAGAAACTGAGTAGTAACTGGACTATTCACATTTATAAGCTATACAAACACTTGTAAATTTCTTTATCTGAACAGAGTATGCTATTTGATACTTTTCATTTCTTCTATAAGTGTAATGTAAAGGTGAAGACATTAGTCTTTGTTAGATACATTATCAACTCAAAAGCCTGCATCTAGATTCCAGGAACTTTTGCTATGACTTAATATTCTTTAAGAATTTATTAATATGTAACTTCACAGAATACACTTTGGGAAGCTATTGTTTTATTTAGCAATTACCTAAAATTATATACACGGTAGGTAATTTATAGAGAATTATAAAACTAAAAATATGCTTTCTGCTGTACAGTCTTATATAGCACTAAACAGCATAAACATTAAGGCAAATTTTGTTAAATTCCAGAACTCACAGTAGGTGATTTATATCACTTAAATTACAAATTCGTTGGCCTTTTGCTAGTATAAGGTTTGTTTTAATAGTAATCAGTTTCTAAATTTTTCTGGAGTAAAGAAAGTAGACCCTCAGTGCTTTAAGACCACTTAAAATCATTTTAGGTACTATCAAGCCTATAAATTATATTCTTCTTCCTGTCTCCCACTTGAGTTTGGCTTATGCATTCAGAATAGCTTCATTAAGCATTCTGAATCCTGTAAAAATCAACAAAATCAAAATATAATAACTGTGTCCATTTCATCAAAAAGTAAGTAAGTAAAGTTGGGGGTGGGGACAAGGGCACTCAGGCAGAGAGAAGGAGGAAGAGAAGAGGGAGAAGGAGGAGAAAGAAAGAGGGAGGGAGGAAAGGAGGGATAGAGAGAGAGCAAACGCACGTAAAATGTCTGGATTATATAGGAAAGAGCCTCTGGAGGAAGGGCACCCCAGCTGCTGAGCTGGAAAATTCAGGGTTGGGGATCAGGTATGCTAGGTAGGGACTGAGGGATGCTGGGAGAACCAGGAGGCCGGCCAGGTCTGCTTTGATATGTAAAATATGCACCTTGGTCCCTGGTTCCAGCATCCTTAACTAGTTCCCCACTCTCTGCATCTCTGTCCACTATCCTCTCTCTCTGCTCCTCTGCCGCCCCCACGCCCCAATCTCTTTGCCTTCCCTCTCTGTCTCTCTGCATGATGACTTCACTGGCCTCATTCTCTGAGATTGAGAAACCCAAAGGGAGCTGTTCTCAAATAAACATGCTTTTATACTTTAAATTTGGTTCTCTGTATCAGTGGAGAAACTTTTCAGCGTCTACTTCCATTTGTTCTCCTCTCACTGCACGAACACTTCGACCTTCATGCACAGTGCACAGTGCTCACTCCCTCAGACACACTCATTGCACCCGTGAGGGCAGAGACAAGGTGGCCGACCCGTGTAAAATAAAACTAGATTCTTGTGTCTAATTATGCACAAATACCAACTTCAAGTGGGCCATTATACACAAATGCCAACTTCAAATAGACCATAGATCTCAATAAAAGGCCGAAAATTCTGGCACTTTTAGGGGAATAAATAGAAAATGCTTTACAATATTGGCCCAGACAAGGACTTTTTGAAAAGAACTCCAATCCCCTGGGAAATAAGACAACTGTTGACCAATGGGACCTCACAGTATTATAAAAACTTGAAGAGACAGGAATGAAGGCTACTCTTCAACTCAAGTTTCTCTTCCTAGGTGCCTCTACTTTGTGTCAAACTGACAAACAACTAATAAGGACAAAGAATGTATATGTGTATATACATATATGTGTCAAACACTTTCATATCTCTATACATGTATATATGTGTATAAATATCGTAATATATACAGACATGAAATGTTTCATGAAACCCATTTCTTTGTATACTAAACCAACAATTAATTTTTTTTTGTTTTTGAAAGTCTTTATTTCAATTGGTAGGGTTACACTCAGGTATTCAAAACCTAAGTGTAGCATCTAGCGTCCAGAGCACAGAGGTTTTTTATTCCAACAATTAATTTTTAAAATGAAGAACTTCATGATAATTTTGCCACAAAGCAGTTCATGATATTATACTTTATGATGGTGGAAAATCAGGAGTAGTGTAAATTAACAAGGGAACAAATGATCACATGTTGAACTTGTTAGTATTTCTCCTAGGCTCTGCCCAATAGTTGGCTAGCAACAGCCAGATACAAGTCTGGCTTGCTATAAAAGGACTGTTTGGCCAATCTCTCTCTCTCTCTCCCTCTCCCCCCCCCCCCCCCCCCCCCCCCTCCCCCTCCCTCTCTCCCCCTCCCCTTTCCCCTTTCCCCTTTCCCTCTCCCTCTCCCTCTCTCCCCCTCCCCTTTCCCCTTTCCCTCTCCCTCTCCCCCTCCCTTTCCCCCTCCCCTTCCCCCTTTCCCCCTCCCCTTCCCCCTTTCCCTCTCCCCCTCCCTCTCTTCTCCATCTCCCTGTCCCTCTCCCTCTCTCCCTCTCCCCCTTTCTCTGTCCCTCTCCCCTTCTCCCTCTCTCCCTCTCCCCCCTCCCTCTCCCCTTCTCCTTCCCCCTCTCCCTCTCCCTCTCCTCTTCCCCCTCTCCCTCTCCTTCTCCTTCTCCCTCTCCCCCTCCCCTCATCTCTTCCTCTCCCCCCTCCCTCTCCCCTCCCCCTCCCCCTGTCTCTCTCCCTCTTTCTGTCTCTGGTCCCCCTCTCTCTCTCCATGCCTCTCTGTCCTCTTCCCCTTTCCCACGTGTTCCTGGCTGGCCTTTTTCTCTTTCTTTCTGTCCCTCTCTGTCCCTTTTCATTCCCACACCTCCTTCTCATGCCACAAATTTCATTTTATACTAGACCTGATGTATGGTTTGTACCTTGAGGGAGAAGAGATGCCTCTGCATGGGCCCCCACTAAAGCACAGCTCCTCCTGCTGCATCATGCCCCCACATTACAAAACATATTAGAGGTAAATATTTAAAGTTAATTGAAATAATATTGTAAGCTTTAAAAGGGAGGTTCTAAAATCTCAGGCAAAATATGCTAACACTTTTTTGGTTGGTGAAGTTAGAGATGTTGACCTAATTCTGAGCAGCCTCTATATATTTGAAAACAACCCTCCCTGACACACAGCATACAGAACATAATCTTTTCATAAGCCATGCTTTTACAACAGAGGACTCATCATATCTGAGCTCAATCTTTGTTTCTTCCCATCTGCTCTTGAAAGGTGACAAGTTATTTTAAGGTGGATTTCATGTCTCTCTTAGTCTCTCTGGCTTTTGGGAGCCAAGTTCTAAAAAAATAAAAAAATAAAAAAATTGTAAAATCACAGCCATCTAGAGATGAGAGTGGAAAGATTTCCAGTTGTAGAGTTGCCACAGGAGGCAGAATAATAGAAAAAAATGATTGCTTATAATCTGCAGGAACTTTAGGTGTCCTTTGTTTAAGCATAGACTGTGTGATGCTATCAATGCAAATTAGTTGTTTTTAATAAAAGACTTATAGCACCTCTCATTCCTTACCTATATCATCCAGATGGACTTGTAGTGGTTGTGAGTTCGCCATGCCTAGGACATTGACAGCTTGGACCCATACCAAATGCTTCCTGCCGCCTTGCAATGAGTCAGTGGAGATGTTAACAGAGTTTGAGGCAAGATATTGTTGTTGTTCTTCTGTCTCCAAACTATTTAAAAACACAAAAACAAATGAAACCCCACAGGTTATATTTATTTAATTTCCTTGTTCCAGAAATGTTGAATGTTATCTTTTCCACCTAATTTTAGAGCTTGACCTGTTACTAAAAAATGAACCAAACTTCATTTGATCTGAATTTTTAAAAACAAATTCAAGTGAGGCAAGTGCTGGCCTCACACTCATAGAGATCTGCTTGCTTCTGCCTCCTAAGTGCTGAGATTAAAAGGGTGTCACACTAGGCCTGGCTTTTTCCTTTGAGACAGGGTTTCCTGTAGCTCCAGCTGGCTTTTAAACTCCCTATGTCACTGAGGATGACCCTGAGCTTCTGATTCTCCTGAGTGCTGTATTACAAGAATGTGCCCCCACACCTAGGTTATTCAGAGTTGGGGGTTGAACCTGGGACTTTGTGCATGCCAGACAGCCTTCTATTAACTTAGTCACATTTCAGCCCTGAAATTCTTATTTCTGAGAAATAGAAATACTTCATAAAAATCTGCACATTACCCTTCGTAGGGGATGGGTGTGGAGGGAGTCACCTGCACCTTTGTCTTACTGTATCAATTATGATGTTTGAACTTCTGAGTTGAGATAACCACTGACCATTTTTTTTTAATCTAACACCATCGACTGCTTTTCTTCCAGGAGACTGCTTCCATGAGATCATAAGGAAGAGTTAAAGTTACAGTTATTTCATGCTTGGGGGTACATTCTAGGTTCCTTATTACTACATTCCTGTTTAGCAATTCCTGAGTTTCTGCAGCTTCATAATACCTCAGTAAGAATCAGAACTTGATTCATATGACATGCCCTCAGAGACACAAATATGAGAATCAGAATTTGATACAAGTGATGTGCTGCAGGAACATAGATATGAGGAACTAGCTTTAGGCTCTAACCAAAAAAATACTTTCATGAATTAAAATACCACAGAAACATTGTTCTGCTATAGGAAGTCTCTCTCACACTGACAGTCACTGCAGACATGCTATAGGTGTAGGGACCAAATAATGTATCTCTAGCAACTTAGGCTTTAAGTTCCAGTGCTTTCCCATACTGCCTCTTGCCTTTCACTAGCAGCAAGTGCATCATGAGCACTGTGTGGGTGGGGTAGCAAGCTTCTATCATGTTGACTAACTGTACAAAGCATGGGCTTTAGTGACAGGGATAGGTTCAGCTTCTGGCTAGGACCCTTCATAAGTTAGGAGACCGAGACGATTTACTTAGCCTTGATACCCTTCATCTGTGAAACAGGAAAGATAGCATCTCTGTGATCACAAATGAAGGTAGACACATGAGAAGAAAAAGCAGGAGTAGATGGCTTCATACCTAACAGAGGGTTCATTAAGTTATAGCAAGTGAAAAGGCACTTATAATGTCATCTTTATTAATATAAATCAAATAAAAAAATCAAGACAGGGTTGTTCTGTATCTCAGGCTAGCTTTGAACTCTTAATCCCCTTGCTTTGGCTTCTTAAGTGATGGGGATTATCAGTGTGTATATATAGTCAAATTATGTCTTGGGTTTATATATTTACATAGTGGCTTATATTCTTTCTGAAATAAGAGGGCTCATAAGTATATCAATAGAGAGCTTATTGGAAAATAGGGTAACCTGTGTTAGATAAGAATTCAAGCACAAGAGTAAGACAGCTGCAGCTATGCTTAGTGGTAAGTGTAAGTGTTAAGTGGAACATTTTGACTATTTTCCAGTTAGAGAAAACCACATACAGATTCTTAACTGGTTTGTGGCTAATTTTCTTACCACACATACTGAGACCTCAAGTCTTATAAGAAGAAATGCATGGGTTACTAAGGATGTGACCCAAACAACATGAGGAGAGCTGCAGGTTACAAGATAGGGCTCAACAGTTAAAAATGCTTGTCAACAAGCCTGACAACCTGTTGGAGGCAAGTTGAAAGCAGAGCCTGGTGTTTGATTTATGTTCACTTTGGACATCTAAGAAGAACTGTTGAATACTAAATGATTCTGAGCTTGTCGGACTTGTTGATATCTTTTTCCTCCTTTAATTCCTAGGGTTTACCAAGGGCCCGGAAGTCCTTAAACAGGAAATAAACATTTGCTAAATTGACTTGGCTGGTATAGAATGGAGGCCTATCATTCATTTGTTATTCTTTCTAATACTTGCTGAGATTGTTAAATAGTTTTTCATTTGTTATTTGTTTAGTGTATGTGTATACTCTCAGGTACAAATACCAAGATATGGTGGTCAGAGGATAACTTTTGAGTTCAGTTCTCTCCTTCCACGGTGTGGTTCTCTGAAATCAAACTTGGGTTGTCTGGATTGGAGACAAGCATTTCCAACTGCTGAGCGATCTTGAGGGTCCCATTAATTCATTTCTTTTCAACAACTATTAACAAGTAGAAGTTGCTGTGAGACACTGCTGAATTTCACAGATAAAATACCTATTTATAAGGGACTGCAGAAGTCAGCAGGGACAGCCGTAAGTAGATACTTAGTAACAGAGGTCAATCTCTTTTCCAACAGCGCTGATGATAAACAACAACACAAAACTCTGTCTAGTGGGGTATCATTAAGGAGACAGGGAGAAAGAGAGTTCTTGAATCAACAGACTCAGTTTTGTTTAACAAGGCCCAACCATTGAAAGATTGCCACTCTTCTGTTGAACAAGCGGATGGGCCAGAGTAACAGTCTGTGTGATCTTGCTGGAGCATAGAAAGAAGCACAAGAGTTGGAAGTGAAACTTTGCCTATACTGTTCTCTTACTGCTAGGCTAAGTGGAAATACCCTAAGAGGCCAGGTCTGCACAGGCCTTTTGCCTGCTGCATGCTTCCCACCTTGCCCACAGCATTTGGCATTACTCAACTTCTTCTTGGAGGGAAAAGCCCCTTGGGCAGTTTGTTAGAGAGGTAGGCTTTTCTTAAACTTTTTTCAGCTCACCACTGTGTTTCTCGTGAGTTTGAAGATAATTAGGTATGTGTGTGTACTTACTGGAATGTGCACTTTGAATTTGCTAAAAGGAAACATCCATTTTCTATAATTTTTCAATGCTTATGTCTTCTTTAAAGAATTTAGTTTTATTATGTAGTATTTATTATGTATGCGTGCATGTAGGTATGTGAGTGCAGGTTCCCATATCTCTATAGGATTTACAGACAGTTAAAAGCCATCTGACAGGGCTTCTGAGAATCAACTTTGAGTATTCTGGAATAATTTAAGTGTTCTTAACTGCTGAGCAACTTTTCCAGCCCCATTACATCATCTTTAAAATATGATGCAATTACATTGATCTGGACTCCATCAATTCAAAATACAGGTTGGGTTTGCCAGAGTTTATCTAAAGTTTAACTTCTTATCCAATGTGCTAAGGACCAGAAGTGTTAGATTTTAGATTTTTTCCCCCAAATTTTAGAATATTTATGTTCAATAGCTATAATGTTAATCTTTTCTATTAGAACACATCCAACATAATTTTCTGGGTTTATACAAAATGACTGGAAAATAAATTGCATATACTTCTCTGTACATGATTATTGCCTTATTAATCTTTTTACTCCTATGTAAATCAGGCTTGGTATAAGATAAATCACACCAACGTATGCAGTCAGTTTTGAGTGCAACAAAATATCTAATACCTTTTGATATAAATAGTCTTATTGGTGTCCTTCCAAATTAACATGCTGAGATCTAGCAGGTCTCTTGAGTAATGGGGTCATTGTCATGCATAAGATTTAGCCTTCAGTGCAAGAGCCTTAAGTTGCTGAGCTCTTAGATGGTGGTGAAGTAATAAGGGTTTCACACTCAAGGATGATGCCAATGCCTTATGAAAGAATGGAGTTGTCTTTCCACCATTCATGGGGGGCCTCGAAGAAGATATTGCTTATGGGAAATGACCTTTGGCAGACTCTACTGGCTCATTGATCTCAAACTTCTCAACCTCTAGTCTATATGCAATAAATTTCTATTTCTTACCAATCAATCACTAGTATTTTGTTATAGTAACATAAATGGGCTAAGATGCTTCTTATTTCATCACTGCTTTAATAATTGTCTACATTTCACAAGAGGTTGAGAGCCATCCAGCAAGGCTAACAACCTCTCTGAGGTCACATAGAGGCAACAGGCAAATAGCGTTGGGTGACAGCGTAAGGTTGCTCTGTAACATCTTCTGCCATGTTTCTGCCTGGACAGAGTAGACAGACACGTGATTCTGCCCAGAGGCATGGAAGAGTAGTCCTTGGGAGGGCGTCTTTTTTCTTTCACCACTTATCTAATCTAAAACTTGAATTCCCACTCAGCTAGAGTTGTAGCACCTACGTTAGAATTAAAACTCAAAGGTCAAGATTAACCACTGATAATTCCCCTGAACTTCCTGCCATAGAACCTGACATCGTACAAGTTGAAAGCCAGAATCACTCAATCAATTAGAACAAGCATGCATTTGGGGGTTTATTTTAAAAACAAGAATGGAAATTTTGAGGGACTAAGTATATTATGCTGATCCTCAAAGGAGAATAAGGGCTTAAATTTAGGTCACAGTTTAAAGCGGGCTGTGGCTTCTCTAGGCTCTTGCTACCAGTTACCACCAAGAGAAAAGGATGCGGAAGTCATAGAGTTTGTTGTCCCATGAAGCAGAAAATGGAAATGGCACAGGAGTGATTTTAAGTTCCTGAATCAAGGTATATGTCTCAGATTTGAAGCAGGTCTTGGTCACGGCTGGATCCCCTCTGGAATAGAATGCATTTTTGATAGTGCCATAGAACCTACCTCTTCACGTGCACAATATACTTGGTATCTATGTAGGTGGGTTTCCCAGTGTTCCAGATGCAAGTCATGTTGCCTGAGTATTCATGAATGACACATGTCATATTGCTGGGGGCATCTGGTGGATCTGTAACAAAATGAATCACTAAGAGCTGCTTTTGATAAAGTAGCTAGCTATTAAACTGTCAGTTTCATGGGGAAGCTAGGTCTCTTGTCACTGAGAACCCATGGACTCCTCATTCTACTACTGCTACCTTACAGTGTAGTCAAATTTGACACCAAACATGCTTCTCCCCACAGTATATTTTCCTACAGTTTCTTCTCCTGTGGGGATGTTAACAAGCTCAGATTCCACTCATCCAAATCAGCAAGCCTCCCTCTATGTCTCCAATTCTATCTCCCCTCAGCTACCATTCCACCTTTCTTTTTAAGCAAGATATTAAAAAAATTATTGTGTGAACATGTGTGTATGGTGTGTGTGTGTTCTGTGTTTGTATACTTACGTGTGTGAGAATTCTGGTGCATGTGTAGGCCAGACGCCTATTCATTATCTTCCTTCATTACTTTTCATATTATTTTTTAAATATTTGTTTTATTTTGAACTGTATTTTTGTGTAGGAGTGTGTGATGAGTACAGGTGTCTCTGGAGGCTAGAAGAGGATGTCGAATCCTCTAGAGCTGGAATTCCAGGCTACTGTAAATTGTTCTATGTGGGTTGTAGGAACTGAACTTGGGACTTATACAAGATAGTTTATGTTCTTAACCACTGAGCCATCTCTAAAACCCCTCACACTTTTTAATTTTCTTGTTGCTATTGTTATTGTTTGTTTGTTGGTTGGTTTTGAGGCACAGTTTCTCACTGAATTGGAAGCTCACTGATTGGCTGGTCTGGTAGACCAGCAAGCCCTGGGGATTATTCTGTCTCCGCCTCTCCAATGCTGGGATTAAAGCCAGGCATCACCCTGCCTGGCTTTTATGTGAGTGCTGGAGATCCAAATGCAGGTCCTCATGCTTTCATGGTGAGCACTTTACCAACTGGGCTATCTCCTCAGCCCCTCTGACTTACTCAGAATTTAGTTTGCACAGTTCTAGTAGCTCCACAATTGTTAAAGTGACAGTGAGTTTCCATCTGGAAAGCTCCATACTGTCCCGTCAAAATTACATCATTATTACTGAGCTTGGCCTTTGCAGTTGTTGAGTCTCTTCTTACTTTCCCCTTCAAGGCTAGGCTCTGTGAAAGATTCTTTAACTTTTTCCTATTTCCCTGGAAGACTATTTCCTCTTATGTAGAATACATTCTACTTTTCCCTTTGGAAGTTTGAAAGTTAGCTATTAACATTCAGAAAGAACTACTATTTAGCAGTAAGGGGAAGGAAACTTCCAACTATGTTATAATATGGATAAAATGTGAGGACACTGTGCAGAATAAGCTGGACACAAAAGACTGCATGATTGCCTTTATAAGAGGTGTGAAAAATAGTCAAATTCATAAAACAAAAGGTAGAATGATGGTGGTGGTCCCCTGTGTGGATAGGCAGTGTGTGCAAGTCCACAGATGAGATAGTTTCCTTTGACAAGAAGAGTTCTAGCAAGAGAGTGCTGGGAGAATATGTTAACTCAGTGAACACCACTGAAACAAGCCCCTAAACGTGGCAAAAATAAGTGGGTTATACTATGCACATTTTACCGTCACCACATCAAAAGTTGTTTTTTTTTTCAAGGGTTGGTATTCAGAGAACTATTTCAATGCACGCTCTCTCTTTCCCACATCCTTGCCCACACTCCCACTCACCCACCCCTGTTCAGTTTTTCCACTCCATAGCCTCATTTCTTTCTGTCTGCTAGCATTTTTCTTTTTCCCAATAAGAAGCAACACTTTCCTTAGTCTCCTCAGCTCCCCTCTCTACCCCAGCCCAAGGATGTCAGTAACTAGGTCCTGTGCACAAGCAATGTGCAAGAAATTTATTACTAAATAATGAGCATATGAGAAAGTGATTTTAAAAGTATGTAACAAAGTGATATAGTATAGCATCTTTGTTAGAGAAAAAAGAGAAAGATAAATACAGAAACTTCAAAGACACCTTCCCAGTTGTTAAGAAAGGATTATGTCATGAGCAGAGTGAAGGACTCGTGGACTTGAAAGGCATTTCTATTTTTGTTCAATGAAAGCTTTTAACTTTTGTGTGTTGAATGTAATCAACTTAACTATAAAAATCTTGACTATAGAGATGCCTGAGTGGTTAAGAGTATTCACTGGACAACTATTAGCCTGGAGGTTAGATCCCAGCACTCATGGATGAGCAAGGAATGTATGGTATGCAATAGCTTTAAACCCAGCCCTGGGAGAAGCAGAAACAGGAGAATAACTGTGACTTGACTTTCAACTTAGTCAAGAAAATGTGAGTCCTGGGTTCAGAGAGAGTCTCTGTTTCTAAGGAAAAAAAGGACAGAGGAAAACACCTGGTGCCCTCTTTTAGCCTTCACACTCACTCACTCACTCACGCACGCACGCTCACTCACATGCGTTTACACTCTCACACATGTATCACTCCTCTTTAAAAGCTACTTTCCCCGGGCAGTGGTGGCACACGCCTTTAATCCCAGCACTTGGGAGGCAGAGGCAGGCGAATTTCTAAGTTCGAGGCCAGCCTGGTCTACAGAGTGAGTTCCAGGACAGCCAGGCTTACACAGAGAAACCCTGTCTCGAAAAACCAAACAAGGAAAAAAGAAAAAAAAAGAAAAGAAAAAAGAAAAAAAGTACTTTGTAAGAGTCTGGTGAGGGGTTGCATTAAGTTCCAACGAGTAAGTTGTAATTCCACAAAGTGAAGGAAATCTTTTAAATTTCATTTGAACTTGAAGAAGGTAAGGACGGCAACAGTACTTTACATCATTCTGTATTCTGGATTGTGAGAACTTGTGGATTCTAATAGTGGGATTATGTCATGGGTAGGATGATGGGCTCGTGGGCTCCATAGGTGTTTCATTTTTGCTACTTTCCCCTGTGGTTTTAGGCAGAGAACACTGTTAATTTGAAAATCACAGAAGACAAATGTCAACTTTCTGGACTCTGTTTCACACTATTCTCCATGAAGCAAATGGTCAAGAGTGTGAATGCATGGTTGGCATGAACTCTGCAAAAGACAAAAGCGACAACTTTGCATGTGTGTAAGTGAGCAATGTATGTTAGTGGGGAGCAGAGTAAAGAACTAGAGAGTAAAGTCACAGGAGGAACACCCCATTGTTAGATCTAGGTAGTAAATATCCAAGAATAAAACTGGCTGTCCACTTCTTGAGAATACCCTGAATACACAGAGAGAATTAAGATTTTGTTCTCTCATACCTATTCCATCTATCTATGCTTATTAGAATATTCCCTGATCATTTACCAGGAGACTTATTAATTCAGCCTAACCAAAGGTTCTTTGCCACTGAGTTCTTTTGAAGGAGCTGGGTCTGTGGTCCTCTTTATTTTGTATTTCTACTGTTTAGCATATTTATTGGTACATATGTACGTATGTACACATGTAAAACTGAAATTTATCCCATGAACTGAATGGCAATTAACAAGATGGCAATGACAGGAATTACGCTGGAGAGAGGTGTGATGTTTCAGGTGGAGATCACTAAGCACCTGCAGGAAGGTTTGGGTCAGTCAATCCACGCAAGGAGCAACTCTGAAGATGAATGTTTAAGGATTTAAGTGGATAAAAATTCTTTTATCACCAAGAGTGAAGGTCAAAAACTGAAAAAAATTAAGGTTAAAAAAATGCTTAGAAATTTAAGTCAATGATTAAGTGGAAGTATTACCTACATGGTTAATTTAATTTGACACTTTTCAATGACCTGTATTTCCTATAATATGTTCTCATTTAAGCAGAGATAAGAATCTAAGAAGCATTTAAGATTGTGGACTATAGTGGAAAAAATATTTCAGAAATTGCTCATATAGAGAGATGTTGAAATACCTGGATCTTTTCAGGGAAAGCACTGACTCACTCGCTCTCCACCTTTCGGGATGCGTCAACGTGCCCACAATCACTCTGTTCAAAACAGTACTGATTACTTGGCATCGTAAAGCTTACAGAACAAATATCTGGTATCAAAGTAGCCCAGTGAAAGCAGTGTGCTTTCTAGAACACCACAAAACCCTCAAGGCCCCCTTTTTTGACCTACTTAATAGGAGTAAGAACTCAGCCCCAAAGCACATTGAGCTTGAACCCAGGGGTTTGAGTTAATTCTTGCCTGACAGTTGGGTTTGTCTACTCATAACCCAAGGTTTCTGTGAGGAATTACATTTCTCAAATTAATGAATGGAAAGAGTGATAGTAGAGGATGCCTGGAAGGCAGCCTGAACATGAAACACAGCATGGCTCTGGGCAGAAACCTCTCAACCAACAACAGCAGGAGTGTGGCAGCAAGCTCTCAGTCACTCACATTCCAGCAGGGGAAGGAATATTAAGAAAAAATTTGTAAAATCCCATTTGGTGTTGTTTTGGATGAAGGTGTTTCACTAGGAAAACAAACTAGCAATTTAAATTAAAAAGAAGGGACAAGTGCTCAGTGACAAACTGAAATTTAAGGCCATGTTTGCTGAAAATAGGAGCCTCAACAACATCCCAACCTCATGGATCAGCAACATGGTGGTAACTGTTTTGATTTCTTGTTCCATCTTATAAAATCATCTGCATGGTCTCCCTCCCAGCATCTGTCTGTTTAAAGGGTGAGGTGCTCTTTGATTCAGGAACTGTAAATAGGAGACTGTAAATAGGAAAATCAAAGTTGCTGGATTTTCTTTTAAAAGAAGTGATACTTATTTTAGATCACTCACTCCCTCTGCTTACAGTTTGATTTGACAATGTAGGCACCCTTTACTGTTTAGTTCAGTAATTTAAAGTGTACATAGCAAGGTCATTATTAAAGTCTAAAACTTACTCTTTCCTCCAACTCTTCTCCACCTCATCCTGTAGCTGTCTCATTTGAAAGACATGCATGCTTTGTCAGCTGCCCGGAGTTAAGTAAGACAGTGGCCTTTTTACAGAACAAGAAAGTCTCCTAGTTTTCAGGTGACCAGTCTCAAAGCCAAATGATAGTGGGGTCCAGTCTGGCTCTTCTTATCTATGATCTGGAACCGACAAAGAGCAAGAACTTCATATAATATTGCCAAAAGTATGGAGAAAGGGAGCTCTTCTGATCTTTGAGCCCCAGTGGCAAAGATGTACTGGAGAAAGACTCTCTGCTTTAAAACAGTGAAGAGTGGACAGGGAGATGGCTCAGTTAAGAGTTTGCTGTGCAATCATGGGGTCCTCACTAGCATCCACATTACATGCCTGGCACTGTGCCATAAGCTTGTAGTTCCAGCACCGAACAGGTGGAGACAGGAGGATTCCTACATCTCCCTGGCCAGCCAGACTAATTGGTGAGTTTCAGGTTACAGTACAAGGCCAGGTCCCAAAACGCAAAGTGAAAGACTCCTTGAGAATAATGTTCACGTTTTATCTCTGGCTTCTGCACCCATATGCACACACACACACACACACACACACACACCTACAAACACAATCACAGACACTTAAACGTATAAAAAACAAAAAGTTCATAGATATTTTGTACAAATCAGTACAGGAACTTATACACCTTCAAAATATTGTAAATCAACTGATTTTAGTGTGTGTTGAGATTGATTTGACTAAATTTTTCTTAATAATGTTAATAATGGTAGTTCGTAACATGAGCTATGGGATAAGAGACGGGATTGCATGAGAACCTCCCTATGTATGTTTACTTGTTAGTTTATTGAAATAGAATCTCTCTATGTAACCCTGGCTGGCCTGGAATTCCTGATGTAAAACAGGCCAACTTTGAACTCCCATGTGCTGGGATCAAAGGTGGGAACCACCATACCTATTTGTTGAGTCTCCCTATGTTTTATCCAAAACACGCATTTACAAGAATTCAACACTAACATACCTTAAAGTTTTTAGTATACATTCAAATAAATTATTGAAATAAGGTGCTTACAGCTGCTTTTATTCCACAAAATGGAGGTTGAGGTCAGCTAAGCAAATCGACCAAGATTACTCACTGAGATCATAGTGCGAACACATAGGTAGTTTTGAAATGCAACCTGAATCTTGGCTTCAAAATCTCTTAATAGGATCAGCCATCCTAAGAATTAATGACATTAATTTGTCAAATAAATTCACCAACGAAGTCAAATAAAAACCAGACGTAAGAGCATCATTTAAACTTTTTGTTGTTGTTGAGGCTTAAGTTGACCAGGAATTCACCATTCTCCTTCCTCCTCATTTAGAGTGCTGGGTTATAGGCGTATACTATCATTGTTAACTAAGACAACATCTCCGTTAAGGAGCTGCTGCCTTTCACATAGACCGTTCATTCAGACTAGTGGAGAAAATTGTTCTCTGGGGGGGTGTTTGCAATATTTAAAACCTTTGATGTTCACACCAAATCTTCATACTTCTGTCTTCTTTTGAAAACTCAGCAGATCAAGGCACACTGGGCCCCAAGAGGTGGTGGGTGTCCCAATGAGCTGTGATCTTTTTTCTCTGTACAAGCCTCACCAGTCCCTATAACTCATACTCATAGTTCACTAACGTGACTCTATAGACTTTTGAGCTGAGCCTCAGTTTTAAATTGATCTGATGCATAAACTATGTTGATTTGTCTCCATTTTTGTGTAAAGGCCCAGCAACTATCAGTTAACCATTAGGATACTCCGTAGTACTTACATCCAGAGGTAATGTCTTTCCCACAAATAAGTGTCTCTTGAAAATGTCCAGGACATTCAGCAGTGCAATGCATGGAGGCATGAGGTTCCGAAAAGCCTTTATACCAAACTCGAGCTGTTGTTCTATTAATCCTTGTGACATGAAATTTTTCTTTGAAGCCATTTTTATAAAAGTAAAGATTCCTTGGTCGGCAGTTCTTAAGGGCTTCTTGGCAATATATAGAAACATTCATACCCATCTG
Organism: Grammomys surdaster; assembly: GCF_004785775.1. NCBI lineage: Eukaryota > Metazoa > Chordata > Mammalia > Rodentia > Muridae > Grammomys > Grammomys surdaster. The sequence continues at coordinate 171,017 of NW_021605171.1, read as the reverse complement.
AAAAATTTCACCAGGCTCAACCCACATGTTACCAGAGCAGTTTATATTTGTGATTCCTGGAAACAAACACATGAAATAATCAATTGTATGCAAAATATTGTAAGAGATTTAGAAGAAGAATATTCTTCTGCATGTAAAACTCATTCTTTCAATAACTAAATGAGCTGGGCGGTAGTGGCGCATGCCTTTAATCCCAGCACTTGGGAGGCAGAGGCAGGCGGATTTCTGAGTTCGAGGCAAGACTGGTCTACGGAGTGAGTTCCAGGACAGCCAGGGCTACACAGAAAAACCCTGTCTCGGAAAAACAAAACAAGATTTCTTTTTGTTTAAGTTACACATAAGTTAAAAATATTTAAATAAGCAAATAGTAGTAAAATAATTACAAGATCATCAATCAGAATAGAACCAGATGCTGAGTTCTGCTTGGCCGTGTGTAAGGGACAGCATGACATGGTTGCCTGCCCATAGAGCAGAGCCATCAAGGCATAGGCCTCCATGAGTGTTGATTGCTGCTGAGCATGTAAGGCTTGTTTGTAAAACAAACAAGTTTGTACATGTTTTCCTGTTCCTCCTTCGAGCAATGTCCTCTCTGCCAAGGTTAATGACTCAATGATAATCAGAGATACACAAGTGGGGGGCTGGGCGGATGGGGTGGGACAAGGCCGTGTCTATATCTCAGCAAAATGGTAGAATGCTGTTACCTTCAGTACAGTCTTTAAGGCTGTGAAAAAGAATGCTGAAAACATGATTTCAGAAATATGTAATTGCTTAACTATGCAAAATATAAAGATGTAATATGAATTGTACAAGGAGCTTCACAGATGTAAAGGAACAGAGGCAGCTATACTATAAGCCAGCTTGTCAGGAAGATACTAAGGAAGGGGATAAAAAGATTTAAGGAGTGGTGATCTCAAGTCAAGATCCCACCCAGGTAAGATTCTTTGTTTAACCTTACGAATGCAGGTTGATTCCCGAGTTCAAGGTTAGCCTGGGACAGTGCTAACTTAAGTCCTTGTGTGGTTGGAATGGTAATTTCAAGGTAGGGTCCCACCCAGCTACTTTATTGACTGTGCTTGTGCTTGCTGTTGCTTCCTAAGAATCGAGAGGCTGAGGTTATGGGATGTTGATTCATGGGATAATCAAAAAGGAACCTGGGGTAAAAACTGAGTTGATAATGTCAAGTCAAAGACTAAGCTTTTGGTTTATAAGAGATGAGCCATCCAGAGAATTTTTTAGAATAGCAAGAGAAAACTATCTGAAGCAGAGCAGAACACAGAGAACAATCTGAAAGCTGAAGGCTGACTTCAGTAGGAGATAGAGATAGAGATAGAGATAGAGATAGAGATAGAGATAGAGATAGAGATAGAGATAGAGATAGAGATAGAGAGGGAGGGAGGGATGGAGGGAGGAAGAGAGAGAGAGAGAGAGAGAGAGAGAGAGAGAAGCAGTTTGGAAAGCCATCTTGAACAGAACATAGACCTTCGGCTTGGATACATGATTTGACTTCGAGTCATTTGTTTTTCTGCTCCCTGATACCCCTACTCTCAGGAACTTCTCTCCAGACTGAAGCTGGTCCTTGGCAACCAGAAACATTAGTCTTGTAATCACAGGACTCAAGAGACTGAGAGAAGAGGACCTCGAGTTACAACCTTGTGCTACATAGATTAGAAGCTTTAAGATAACCTGGAATAGACAAAACCACAGCCTGGGAGCACTTAGGGAGGGATCCAGGGCTTCAGCTGAATACGTAAGAGTGGAGGGCCCTGCTGGACATAGGTGGAAGAAGAGATCCTTGACCTCATGAAGGCTGGATGCCCCAGGGGGTGGGAATTTTGAGGGTGGGGATGTGGGAGGGGGGTAGGTAGGGGTTACATCTGCAGAGAAGAAGGAGGAGGGGTGAGAGGATAGGGGGTTCCTGGGTGGGTGGGGGATGGGGTAAGGGGACAACATATGAAATGTAAATAAAACATCCAATAAAAAGAAAAAAAGAAAAAAAATGAGAGCAGGTGAGATGGCTACCAAACCTGAAGTTTGGTCCTTGGGTCCCCCACATGTTGAAAAGAGAGAAGCACATTTGTCCTCTGACCTCTTCCTGGTACCATGACACACACTCTGTTCCACAAACAGATAAATCAGTGTGAAAAATATTTCTTAAATGTATTTATTTTATTTATATGATGAGTACACTGTTGCTATCTTCAGACACATCAGAAGAGGGCATTTGATCCCATTACAGATGCTTGTGAACCACTATGTGGTTGCTAGAAATTGAACTCAGGACTTCTGGAAGGACAGTCAGTGCTTTTAACCACTGAGCCATCTCTCCAGCCCATGAAAAATATTTAAAATGGAAGAAAGAAATAGATGTGTCAGGTCATGGTAGCATATGCTTATAATCCTAACATTTGGGCAGCTAAAGTAGGAGAGTAGAGTATCTGAGGTCAGCCTGTGTTACACAGCAAGTTCAAGGCTAATGTGTAAAATGTAACTTGGTCTTTAAAAAACAAGCAAAAGAAGA